>NC_056729.1:604685941-604975941 GCF_019279795.1 Protopterus annectens | reverse complement strand
TAGGGTCATTGGCCTGTAGCTCATAGTCATAAGACCAAGTGAACTCTTGATTTGCTTCAGATTCTGAAGTCACAGAGCTCCTCTACTGACTTCATTTGATTGGATCCCTCTCTAGCTCATCTGTTATAACTGCACAGAGCTGTGAGCACTGAAGGTCTTTTATTAAAAATGTAGAAAGTCCTGAAATGCGAGAAAAAAGCTTTACTTCAAAAACAGAAAAAAAAAAGCTATACTGAGCTGCAATAAGTGCAGCACTCTATAGTGGGCTGTTTGTTCAAGAGCTTTTTTCCCTGTAAGACACCTGCAAAATCTATACAGATTTAGAAATTCATGTTGTTGTTCTTGTTGCGTCTTTTGGCTTTTCCCAGTTAGGGGTCGCCACAGCGGAACTCCGGTCCGCTAATGATTGGCAGTAGATTTTTACGTGTCGTGTTGCCAGCCCTGATGCACAACCTTCAACGAAGGTATGCCCATTCACGCATGTCTCCACACAGAAGACGCTTTAGCTGAGAATCGAACAGGACAATGTCTTACTGTGAGACGACAATGCTACCGCAGCACCACCACCGCAGCTCAGCTTTAGAAATTCATGTCTGAAGCTCAAATAGCCTATGTCAGCCAATCCAATGACATAGAGAGATAAAGCCCAAACTACTCAGATTCGATTAGTGGCGAGAGTGACTGATGGAATAGCAGGGAGGGATGGGTGTGCAATTAATGATTTGCTAATGCAGAAATATCTTGTGCAGTTTAATGAATGCTATGCATATTTAAAGGTAACAGCTGATAACACTGGTGATCTGTGTTCCTCAAGTTGGATGATTTGCTCACCATTGTTAGAAGTAAATCTCGACTTAATGATGGTGATTGCACTTGTGCAATTGGCATGGCTTGGAGAACTGTTGTTTCATATATTAATGACTGGACTGATGAACTAAATAATGTTAGGCATAGAACAAATAGAACACATTTAAGAAATGATGCCTCTATTGTCTGCAAAGACCATTCAACCACTATGAAGAAAGACAATGCCCCTGACAACTCTGGAACTCTGGATGCAGGCATTCAGCAATCTGAGAATCCAGCTTGTTTAGAAGGAAACAAAAAAAGGAAAGAATGGAAGACATTCACAACAAATAAGTCAGAAAAAGAAACTGATTAATGACTGTAAAGAAAAGAGAATACGTAGTAAAAAGGACACGGCTTTGTTATGTAAGACACAAGTTACAGGGAATGATGATATTTTTCTATCAGAAAACGTTCAGTCTACAGAAAAAGGCATAATTTTTCCAACAGAGAAGGTAGAAAAAAGAGGCAAGAGGCAGGTGAAAAGGAAGAAATCAAAATTGAACATGGAAGGACTGAAGAACATTACTGTAGGAAAAAAGAAGAGAAAGACAGATGTTGACTTCATGGATTTACAATATCAGCTGTGTGAGAATTTAATACACAATTAAAATAGTGGGATTAATAAGACTAATGGTGATGAAGATCTATCCTTGGTAACAACTGATAGAGCAGATATTACTGTATTAGAAGCTGAGTCTTCAGAGCTGGTCAGTAAAGATATTCTTGTAATTGGAGATTCAGTTACTAGAGGAACTGATACTTATATCTGCAGAGAAGATAACGAACATCGAATAGTGTTATTCTTGTAATACAGGAGCAAAAACAGAAGATGTGAGACAAGCCTCGGAATGCCTTAATGTAAGGAACTACGGCTCCGTTTTTATTCATGTTGGTACAAATTATGTCATCCACAAGGATTCTCTGACTGTTAGTAGGGAACTGACAGCCTTCTTAGATAGTATAGCTTGTACTGGTGCTAAGACATATTTTTCAGAAATCACCTATAGAATGGATAGTCAGTTCCCTGTGAATGAAAAGATTTTTGGGGGTAAATACCTGCATGGAAAAAATGTTCTGTTTTAAAAACTGGATATGTGTAGAGCATCCAAGCCTAGTTTGGGGCACACGTGTTCAGACACGTGCATTTGTCAAGATCAGGGAAGAGAATTTTTGCAGCAGATATTCTGCAATACTTGACAAACACTAGGCAGGATTTTTGCCAGGTTGAGAATTTAACAGTTCATGGATAGCAACATTTGAAGCATCTCTGAGGGTTGTTAATGCTAGGAGCATTAATAATAAAGTTTTTTTACTGGAAAATTGACTACGGTCCCACAAGTTTAATGTTGTTATTGTTTGTGAAACATGGTTAAAGAAGAATGACTGGAAACCAGCTCGGTCAGGGTATAAATGTTTTTACTGTAACAGACATTCTAACAAAACATCAGGTGGAGGCATTATGATAGGGATTAAAGATAATTATAAGACCTGTGATTATTACATGTTCAGTGATAACACCAATACTATAGACTGTGTAACTGTGACAATAAAGATGACCCTGGAACATATAACAATTGTTGGAGTGTATAGACCACCAAAGTCAAGAGCAGATGACCTAGAGGAATTCATACATTTCTTGCATGAAACACAGGAGGGAAGAATAATATTAACTGGGACTTACATTTACCAGAAACAGAGAGGAATAATATTGATTCAACAATGTTAGTAAGGAAATTATTCACAACATATATTCATGAACAACAATTGCTTCAGATTGAAAAAAAACTACCATGGGATGGAACACAATAAACATTGCTTGTGTTCCTAAAGAAATTACTGTTACTTCAAGTCAAGTTTTACCCCCATTGCTGTGCAGTGATCATGGGCTTATAAAGGTTAATTTGTTGCTAGATAATTCTGTCAAACTGTAATCTAAACCAATACACAGAAGGTTAATTACAGATTATATGGAAGCAAAACAGCCACTATCTAAAATTAACTGGAGTGAAGTGTTCAGTGGAAAAACTGCAGATTGAATGTGGAACTTTTGAAAGAGAAATTGTTTGAGTGCAAAAAAATAAAAAAAAAATGTTTAACATCAGGATATAGGCATATAACATCAGGGGGATATATTTCCATAAGAACAAGATATCTGATTAAGGTAAGAGACAAAAAATATAAGAAATGGAAGAGAGGTCAAACTACAACTTTGAAAACTGAAATAAACAAGCTGGACAAACAGATTAAGCATAGTGTGATACAAATACAATAAAAATTTGAAGAAACTTTATATAAAGATATTGAGCATAATAGAAAACCTTTTTATAAATACATAAGATGTGGAAGGAGTAAAGACACACACATTGATAAACTGTGTGCCGATTCTAAAATTTATTCTCAGATACAACAGATTTTAGGTATATTTACAAAATCATATGCAAAACTGTTTGGTTCCACAAAAGGGGTGATACGTTGTCATAGTAACATCCAGGTAACCCCAGATACTGGAATCAAGTTAGATTATATTGAAAAAGAACTGCACAAACTGGATCCAAACAAAACACAGGGAGGAGACAAAATTAGTAATAATGACTTGAGAACACTTCAGCAAGAACTTATGGTACCATTATATCTATTATTCACTAGGTCATATAAATATGGGGAGATTCCTCAAGATTGGAGACATGCACTTATTAAGCCTGTCTTTAAGGGAAAGGGGAGTAGGGCCAACTCAGAGTCATGTTGTAGAAAAATAATGGAGAAGGTAATTTTGGATAAGTTATTGTCAGAACTGGATATGTTGGGACTTGAAACCATATATCAGCATGCATATGTTGAAAACAGATCTATCACCACCTGTAACATGATTTTCTATAACAGTATAATAACAGCTATGAATGAAAAACTGTGATGTGTTGTAATTTATATAGATTTGACTTTAGCATTTGAAGGGTCATATACAAAAATCTGATCAATAAATTAGTACAAATAGGTATTGATGTAATCTTGATAAGATGGATAGCTGCATGGCTTACAAATAGGACATGGCAAGTATCATATAGCAACTGGACAGATGAAATCCTTGGTTACAGTCAGGATGTCCTATGGGGCTCTGTCCTCGGCCCTTACTTGTTCAGATCGTATCTTTCAGACCTAACACTTTCATCTGAGGTGTTCTATAGTCTATATGCAGACAACTTGAAATTGGGTAAAATTATCACGTGTTACAGATAAGGCATATCTGGAAAATAACTTGACCAAATTGACCATTTGGGCACAGGAGAATAATATGCTGATAAATACAGCAAAAACTAAACATATGAAATTTGGGAGACATAAATTGAAAGGTGAATATTTAATACAGCACACAGTGATTGAAACTGTAGACTCATTTAAGGACCTGGATATATGGGTAGATTCAGCTTTGAGTTTTTCTAATCATATCAAACAATTGGTTAATGACAGTTATAGAACTATAGGCTGTATAAAAAGATTTATAAAGTCTAGGAAATCAAAAATAATGACGTCATTGTTTCTTAGTTACATTAGACCCAAACTTGAGTATGGAATGACAATATGGAAGCCCTATAAGAAAACAAGCATGAGTAAACTGGAAAGAGTACAGTGGAAATACACCAAGGGCATCCATGGATATGAAAATTTAAGTTATTATGAAAGTGTGGAGGTGCAGCGGTAGCATTGTTGCCTCACAGCAAGAGGTTCTCCCGTTCGATTCTCGGCTAGAGTGCAGGGAGTGCCATCTGTGTGGAGTCTGCATGTCCTCCCCATGGTTGGGTGGGCATTCGAAAGACATGCATAAATGGGCGTGCCTTCGTTGAAGGTTGAACATCGAGCTGGCACCTCGGCATTCGTGAAAATCTACTGCCAATCATTAGCGGACTGGAGTTCCACTGTGGCAACCCCTAACTGGGAAAAGCCGAAAGACAACAACATGAAAGACTAAAATATCTGAACTTGTACAGTGTCTCTCACAAATATCTAAGAGGAGATTTTATTCAGGTATGTGGGGCATTTAGAGACAGCTACCTCTGGGAATGTTTGGGGTTATCAAAAAGTACTGGAGAATCATTAGACAACCTATGTAGAATATTCTATAGGAATGAGAAGTGTACTAATTGGTTCTCTGACAGAGTAGCTGATGCATGGAACAGACTAACAAATTACATTAAAGCAAGTACTAGCTTAGATATTTTTAAGAGCAGCCTGGACAGTTATTATGGGAACAAGTGTTTTGGCATATTGGCAAGCTAGAATGGCATTAATGCTCATGCTTGAAATATTTGTATGTATGTATGTATTTATGCATCCTGGGTGGGAGAGCATTTGTTGATGATATCCCTTATGGGAGGCATGGTTCAAAGAAGGGAATTGCCCTGAACATAAACAGTGAGTGTGAGAGGTAAGGCAGGGAAGTGAGTAGGGTATTTAAAAAAAGTGGAAATTGTGAAGCCCCCAGATACCCTTAGGATTTACAAGAAGCCCCAATTATATTAGACTAAGTACAGGAGGTAGAAGACAAGCTGGCAGATCTGGCATGGATGAGGGTCCCTGGGGCTGGACTGGTAAAATGATACCCCAAGGGGGACCAAAACAAAATATAAAAAGAATAACCCATGGCAAGTGCTAATAAACACACCTTGAGCTGCAGAATACCCCTGACTGGATAACTAGGCATTCATTCATGCCTTAATACTACATCTACCCAAACATTGTCCTAAAAATAATGAACTTCAAGCTGTTATAGTCAGCTCTGCCCCTCCTGAGTCCTTTCTGTCAAAACTATGGACCAGCACTTCCTCGTAACTTCTGTAGCCAGGCTGACTGAGATGGGTATTTTGAGACAGTGTAAGAATTGTCTCAAGCTGTCTGATGTTCATCTGCAACTCAAACAGCATAACAGAGTATATGAAATATGTACATATATATTGTTATTGGAGGCAAAAATATCCTAGACACTAAAATCTTTAGCAGTACACCACACACCACAACTCCCCTAGGCCATTACACCACACATAATTCATCATATGCTGGGGTTCTAAACATTAACTTGCCAAATCCTCAAAGAACTCCAAAACACAACACAGTCATAAAGCACACTCATCAAATTAAGCCTACCTCCTCACATAACACAATGAGTTCCAAAGTTACAGAGGCTGAACCCATAACGCAGGCATCTTCCCAACCAGACATTCTAATTATGTGACTCCATTGTAAGACATACAGGTGTGTCTCTTAACAGGCTGAGCAAGGAAAGAGTGATGGTTAGTTGCTAGCCGGGTGCCAGGATCTGTCAGATCATACATACACTCAAATCCCTGAACAGCAAATACCAGTATGATGACTCTTTCATACTACGTGTGGGTGTCAATGACTTGAGACGTACCTCACTGGACTAAATGAAGACAAACACGAAGGAGCTGTCAGACTATGCATCCCAGGCAGGTATGATTGTAGAGCTGAGTAGTGTTCTGCATTCTCCAAGGATGACACTGCATTCTGAGCAAAAAAGACTTCAGTAATTAGCTTAGCTTTTTGTATTATTCAAAGGGGGCCCAAAATTTGTCACCCTGGGAGAATATGATTGACAAACTATGCTGCTTCACCAAGGATGGTGTGCATCTGTCCCTCTCTAGAGTTTTGATTATTGGTAAAGACATTGCCCACTCCCATAGTGCCTTTTTAAACTATGCAAACCTGAAAAACTTACCAACATAATGAAGCAAGTAAGCAAAGAAAAATATGGAGGTGTCACTTTTTAGTGCTAAGAGCCTAAACAAGAAACACTGCCTCCACAAGCCCTTCTCTCCCTAGCAGAAGTGGATGTCTGTGTAGTGACAGAGGCATGGCTTAAAATGACAGATGCCATTCTGGCTGTGCAGGGCTATAATACATACAGTGCTTGTAGACCAGCTACTCTGAAGGATTGGGGAAAATGGTGGAGGTGTCTCAGTCTTCATCCAGAAGAGACTTGCATAAAGACTAGTAAAGCAGTATGATGAACTAAAGCTTCTTCATGTCCAAATAGCGATCAGAAGAGTCTCGTGCTATATATTAGAACTCTGTCTATGACCGAAGAAAGCTGCAATGCTATGTACAGGAACTGGAATCAGTCAGTATTAATCTCAATACCATTTCCTAGGAGATCTAAACTAGTCATTTATAGACCAGGAAACCTACTCCACCAACACTAATGCACATGGACAGAGCTTCCTGGACTTTGTCAATTGAAACACCTTGGAACAGTTAGTCAGAGTTTGCACTAGGGGGAACAACATCTTGCATCTTGTCCTTAGTAATATGCGGGCATCTTGTACCATCCCTTGTGTATCTTTGTTACTTGTTAGGTCTGACCATAAAGCTGTATCCTTGAAAACAAAGTTGAAACCAGAGATCCCTTCCATCCAATGAACCTTTAGAGTCTTCACTAAGACAAACTGTCTACTCCTAAATGATACATTGGCAAGCTTCAACTCTTCACTAAACCAAGTTAACTCCTCTAAATACATGGAAATGTATACCACCACACTATACCGGCATGTAAATAGCTGCATAGATGTAGCTGTACCCCATAGAAATAAGTCCATGGCAAACCCCAGAAACAAACCCATATGGTGGAAGAATAATATCAATGAGCTTTACAATAAAAAGAAGAGAATTGTGACCAAAAGTTAAAACAGTAATTCCGAGAATGATAGAACCTCATCATTGAAATAACAAAAAAAAAAACTAGGAGCTTAATAATGGCCCTGAAACCCAAATTTGGGGCTAAAATACCCACCCAAGCCAAAGATGATCATAAGGCCTTTTTGTTAACTGCAATGAGGCTAAAGATATAGCAAACCTACTGGCCAATAAATTCAGCTCAGACTTTTACCCTCTGTCTACCCCTAAGACATACCTGAAACTGACTCACCTCCAGTTATCATAGAAGACCAAGTTCTAAAAGCACTACAAAATCTAAAAATACTGTATCAATGGGTCCTAGAAATGTCACTGGATGCATCATAAATAGCACAAAGGATGATGAAGCCAGCTGTCTAACAACACTGTTCAATCTCAACCTCCACACAGGCTTTTTATCAAGTGAAGGAAGATCAGCTACAGTCATTTCACTGCATAATGGAGGACTGTCCTCAAACCCAGGCAATTACAGACCAATACATCTGACCAGTTTCATATGTAAAGCCATGGAAAGACTTATTAAGGAACTAATCAGTAAAGACATAGGGAACCTCCAAACATTAAACCCATCTCAGTGTGGATTCTTTAAAGGAGGTGACTTCATGCTTACTCAACCCAGTGGAATTTTTTGAAAAGGTCCCTAAAGCAATTGATGATGGTAGTACAATACATGCTATATGCCTCAACTTGGTAAAAACTTGGGACACAACCCCCACTCTGTCATAGGAAAAGATTTAAATAAACTGGGAATAAACCCATACATTATCCACGTGATAACCAGCTGACTCACAGATAGAATGCAGGCGATCAAAATAGGGGAAGCTACCTCCACAAAGAGACCAGACACCAATGGAGCTCCCCCAGGGTTCTGTGCTGGGACCTCTCTTGTTTGGTATCTACTTCTTTGAAGTGAAAGCCAATACCAAAAGGCTCGGGCTGACTAAATTTGCAGATGGCCGTAAGCTAGGATCAGTCATTCAATCCTCAAATGACTTAGCCATCCTGCAGGAATGTTTGTCCCAAACAAATAACTGGTGTCAGAATCTTGGACTGAAACTAAATGCCATAAAAGTGCATTATCATATCCTTTGGGAAGTCATCTACCCCAGAGAACTACCACATTGACAATATACTACAAAGAGTTGACTCAGTTGTTTAAGATTTGGGAAATTATGTGGTCAGTGACGTACGTTTTGACCAAAATGTGTCCACTTTCATAAGAACATCCTTCTATATTGCACAGCTTATGAACAAAGAGATCATGTCTAGGTCTAGCAATATCATTGTCCCCCTTTACTCAGCTCTAATTATGCCCATCATTGAGAATAATGCCCCCTTTGGCATTGTCTCACATACAAATCATCCTCTGACCCAATACTAATGGACCTACTGCACATTAACAACTCAAATGGCATCAGAAATACTTGATCCAGGGATCTATACCTCTTCTGTGACATCAACAGAATGGTTTGAAGGGACGGGTATATCTCACAGAAGATACCACTGATCAGAAACAGATTCCCCATCCACATAAAACAAAGTTCTTACCTGTCTACTTACAAGTGCAACTTGGATCTTTCAATGGATATTAGAAAATTTACTCCAGGACTCCCCCCTGTACTACTAATTGACCCAGATAGTTTATAAATGATTTATTCCACACATGGGTCAGCAATAAAGTTTTTTTTTTTTTTGGGGATATATGGTTCTATGCGTCTAGAAGGCTCTAACAGTGTGCTTCAAAATAACTTTTGAAGAACCTTCAAGATCCTTGAAAGTTCAAGGCAAAGAACAGCAAATATGCAAGTGAAAAAACTGTAATCCAGACCTTTGTAAGTTAAAGAAGGTCTACTAAAGCTGAAATGCTGTACATGTTTTTAAGAAAACTTTGTGAGATGGGATTATAACATACCAATATTAAACTATTTTCATTTATTTTCAAATCATTTTACAATTTATATACACATTTGATATCAGTCATTGGCAATCAGTAGAAATTAATACTATATATATATATATATATATATATATATATATATATATATATATATATATTTATATATATTCTGTAAATTGTTCTGCCTTTCGTACAAGTCTGGCTTTTAGAACAAGAAATTACATGCATTAAGATGGGTTTGTCATTCTTTAGTAGCTGTATTGGCTGAATTCCATATTCTAGCTCTGATTAGTTCCTGGGTGGTAGAATTTTTATACAATTATTGGCATTTATACTGAATAAAAAGTAGGACAACAGTATGCAATATTTTGTCTGTGAGCATGTGTGTCCTGTTTCTGATGATCCTTGCCTAACCACATTAAAAGGGAAGAGCTGCCTAATGGAATTAATCATGTAGCATTTGCTGCCACACCTGTTCTTCTTACACCTGTGGATTATGTCAATAGCAGGTGGTTCAAATTTATGTGCTGTTGGGTGTAGTAAGAGGGATCGATTGTGTCAAGCCTGTCTCCTGAAAACATAATATGTTTCATAATTTTGAAAGCAAGATATCATTACAATATGTACAACGAGTTTTTAGCCATGCATCTTAATGTACATGTTAAAATAATTACTTTTTCTGTTTCCTGTAGTACATTTCTAGGTCTTAGCTCAGCAGATATAGTGTCTGTCAGAAAGCAAGAACTTTCAAAATAATGAAACTAAAAGACTTGAAAAAATAATGGAGAATTATAGGGTCTATATTATATATTCAAAGTTTCAAAACTTCGAACCTCATATGTTTGACAACATATGAGCGAAGTTTGAAACTTCCAAAATATAATAAAAAAATTAAAGAAAATAACTTACCTGAATGCTCTGAGCAGGGGGGCAAGCCACCCTGCACCCCCATGTTGGGGGCTGCTCCCAATCATATGGTGTCGACCATATGACATTCAAACTTTGAAAAGTTTGAATAATTAATAGGGACCCAAATTATATATAGAGGTGGACAATGTAGCCACAGTCACTTAGCAAGTGAAATATGACTTGTCACTGTGGCTGAGAGTAAACTATCTGAAATATATTTCACTAAAGTCAGTGGACTGAAATACAGTTTGCTGAATTTTTACCTGCAGTTAAATAAAGAGAAAAGTGAGACAATGTTTTGAAGTTTGCTTAAATTATCCTTAGATATAACTACTGTCAATGATTATAATCTTGATGTTATTACATAAAGTTAGAAGAAGTTTTCCAGTGTGAGGAGGTCAGAGGACCTGCTATCTATCTGTCTGTCTAACTATTTATCTATCTATCCATCCATCTAGCTATTATTATTATTATAATGCTTTTTATTGAATTTGGTGTTATGGCTCTGTCCCTCTGTGGTTCTGTCACACTCTTGCAAGACAGCAGAAAAAAAGCTGAGCTTCTAGATGGCGAGGAACACACCCACAAACATGTGACAGAACCACAGAGGGACAGAGTGGGTCAATATAGAGTCCCTCCCTAAAAAATAATGTTCTACATTTAAATGTGACTAATTCCTGACCCAACACTTATTTTATGCCCCCCCGAATGCCCATACAAACCTAGCACAGTAACAAACCCACTACACAAACCCATCCATTAAATCTGAACTTCAGCAAGCAGGAAGTAATGGGCAAAAATTAGTGCACTTTCACTGGTGAGGAACACCATTACCAAAGAATAAATAACAAACTAACATGTGCAACACAGTTTACTCCTGTTACATTAAAGTTCCACAGTAATTAATTTCACTTTCGCCACCCCATCTGCTCTGCTCAGCGAAGACCTGCCTGGGCATGCCCATTTCTGAGCAAAGGCGAACCTTATTCTTAAAGTCTGATAAACAGGGAGACATTTTTACTATTATCAGCACTACCCCAATTATATATAAAGAGCAAAAAAGCACAAGGGTGTACATAAACAACTGTCAAAGTATGATTTACAGTATTATCTCTTTTCCTCACAAACGCAAGTAAGCACACACTGCAGCCAACTTCTTTTAATAGCAAACAATAAACTTGTAAGAAAGCCATAAGTTCCCACTGTCAAACACCGTGTTAAGTTCACGTCTTGGATTTGGGTAGAAGAATTCTACCATTATTGTACCTACTGTTAAGTCAGCCATTACACTCTACACTTAAAGTGTCATTTCCATAAACCTCACCGTATTAAGAGAAATATTAAATTACCTTGGGAGGGTTGATGATTTCTCTTTGGCTCCACAAATAAACACCTCTGCACAAAGCCAAAAATGTCAAAATTCACAATGGTTAAAATAAATAAGTAGGACAGGTGTACACCGGGCTCAAATACACTTTAAAAACAGTATACAACATGAAATAATTAGCAAATCATATTACTGCAATAATTTATTAACCCCATCCCCTAAAGCGAAGAGCCCAGACCCCATTCTCCTCCACTCAGCTTGCTGCCCTTGGCCAAAGGAAAGAAAATATGTTAAAAAAAAAGATTTATAAATGTTGAGCTTCTCATCGGTGAGGGACACACCCAAAAAGTCATGACAGGACCACAGAAGGATAGGATGGAATGCACTGTACTATGCACAGCCACAAACAAATGCACACACACACACACACACACACACACACACACACACACACACACACACACACACACACACTTTTATGCATCTCCCTACATCATTTCCTACACACACACACACGCACACACACACACACACACACACACACACACACACACACACACACACACACACACACACACACACACACACACAGTCCCAAAAATACAATACAAGACTGTTCTAATCAGGGACACTTTTAAAATATTATTCACTTGAGAAAATGACAGAATAAGTGAATGTGAATTAATATACAGTTTCTCAAATAAAATAAAGCTCTGTCATGTTCCTTGCTAGACAGCAGAAAATGCAGAGCTTCTTGTTTGTGTTTTTTCCAGTGTCTAGCTAATTGCCTTCTTACTATGTTTATCAAGGAATGTGACAGAACCACAGAGGTATGCATATTTTACTTAAAAACTAAAAAAATGGAATAAAATATAAATATAAAAAAAAGATTTTTTTTTAACAATGAATGCTTTTTATTCAGTCGCTCTAAAAGTAAAAAAAAGGAAGAAGAGTGAAAACTTTGCAAAAGAAACACAGACAAGCTGATTTCAGAAAAGCATTTGAGGTTGGTTTTGTTGATTCCTTCTACTACTTTTGCTACCTCAATAACAGAATCATCAAAACCAACCTGGAATGCTTTTCTGAAATCAGCTTGTCTGTGATTTTTTTGCAAAGTTTTCACTCTTCTTCCTTATTTTTTCCTTGTTTAGAGCGACTGAATAAAAAACAATCTTTATTAAAAAATCTTTTTTTATATATTTCTATTTACATTAATTAATGAGCTTCAATGTTTGCATACTGGCATTCAGTCACGCTTTATTTATTTAATTATTTATTTGACTTTTTTTTTTTTTTTTAATTTTATGTTGACCAGGTTGTGACATATTTTCCATGGAGGTTAAGAGGAAATGAGTCTAACATGTGAAAAAACAATGTATATATAATTTCATGGAAAAGTAACATGATATTTGAACAGTGGTTGTGCAGGCAGTAAATCTTAACATAAGAAGTCAAACGTACACTAGGCTGCATGAAACAACAGTTATGAACAGCATAGTCAAGGAGTATGCAATATATGTAATAGATGATGGATAGCTGATAGAGGAATGAGCAACGAACACAGGATCCTTGGCTGCCTGCCTATAGAGAGTGAAGTGTTCTCTGGAGAGGGAAATTAGGAAGAGTTCTAATATCAGATAATAAGTTCTCCCAACACAGTGAAGCTTTATGTTTTACATTTAACCTTATAAAGTTGAATGCTTGTGTAGCCTGCTTCATTGCTATATATAATGGAAGCTACTTAACTATTCCAAGCTAAACTAACAACTGATCTGCATAAGTGCATGAATTCAAGCTCAAACCCATTCTCTTTGGTCTGGTAAAACAATCAGCTCAGTCGTATAGCAGGCATATAAAAGACATAGGAGCTAAGTTCTGTTCTAGGAAACACAATTTATTTTTAGCTGAATGACAAGGTAAAAATGTACCTGTGTCCCAGGCTAAAGAGAATCATAATGTGGACAGACTCTTCATGCAATGCCATAAAGACTGAATCCTGCAGATGTCAGGATACCAGAACTGCTGGCAGTCAACTGTGGTGGTAGAGGGCAAAAATATATCTTAAAAAATAACCCGTCTAGCTTCTTTGTAAGTTAATTTTACTTGGAAAATGCATGTGAAAAAATAGTAGTAATTTCCATTTTTAAATTACTGCTCAAAATAATCAGTTAACTGAATGTGTTCACATTAAACTGGAAACAATGACCAATAAAATTTGGCAATAAAGCAGAGCTGCAGGTTGCATTTTTAAAATTTTATTTTGGTAATTACTAGAGTTTCATAAAACAGCAGACTCTTTAATAGACTAAATGCTAGACTGAGTCCAAACATAGGAACTCAGATTAAATATACAATAGTTGACATAAGGTATAAAATAAAGAATAATTATATTTAATTTTCTAGCTGAGGTGTTAATGGAAGCCATCTATGTCTGTATTAATACATCATAAATTCCTGTAACTTTTCTTATGAATGTTCTTTTTCTTGATGAGATACCATCCCATTTCAGGGACTGTCGTATGGCAAGTTTCTTAAGCAGTGATTCGGTTGTTTAAATTTTAAATAAGTTGTATGAATATACAGCACTAATGTAACAGACTAAACCATAACTTACATAGGTATAAGTTAAAATACATTGACAGAGTAATGTATGAAGCTCATCTGCACAATTTTTATATCTCACTGTATTAGTTACTGTGGTTTTCTGTTAACTACAGATAATAAATAAAAACAAGGTAAACAGTTATGTATTGAAAAAGAAGCAAATAGTAGCATCATAGATAGAGCAGTAGTGTTTAACATAAGGCACTAATTTACCAAGCAAGTGCATTTACTACCAATTGGATACCCTTCCTAACACTGATGAAGAAAATTCATTTTGGGCAGAAAGTAGAATGAAAACTGTACATTTAAGGAGAAAATGGACAGAGGATCATATATAAGTCTTTAAATCCAATATATAACTGCTAAGAAGGAAATAATCAACAGCTTTTAAATTGTCAGTTCCTGATATCAATAAAGTGGTATGGATGAAAGGTAAAATTTTATATCTTTCTTAGGTATCAGAAATATGAAAATTCCCTTTTAAGAAGAAAACAGTAGTTTTTGGAAACAAATAAATCATGTTAAATAGCTGTTTAAATCACTGAAGTCCTTTTTTTTTCATATTCCATTCCGGCATTCTAAGCTCATTTATTCATTTTCATTAGGATCTGTGGAGCCAGATTCTAGTCTGGCTTGTAAGAACCAACAGGTAAAAGGTATGAAACAACTGTGGACATGATTTAATTCCCTTGCTGGATGCGTGCACTCTCTCTCATACACGTGTGTATGTGTGTGTACACACATACACATAAACACACAAATACATGCAGACACACACACATGCACCTATACAAACAAACACACACACACACACACACACACACACACACACACACACACACACACACACACACACACGTGCGCGCACCTACACACACACACACACACACACACACACACACACACACACACACACACTCACACACACACAGACATACCACACACCACATAAACACACACACACACACACACACCACATATACACACATACACTGTACCTCTCAATCTCCTCAACCACTTAACAGCAAAAAAAAAAAAAATCCAGACAAAATCTAAAATTATGGGGTAACAAAGACTTCAATATTGCTCTTCTAAACTTAGAAAGTTGTTGGAATAACAGGCTTTGTTCTACCATGCATTTTCTGAAGGATATGAATTTTAAAATCAAAGATCTGTCATTATTTGGTAACTTTAATTCTCAGTGACTTGCTAGAAACCCAAATTGCATGAGAAAAAGACTAACAGTATGAGATAAAAATCTGGACAGCTGAGATGCATGACACACACACATACACACACACACACACACACACACACACACACACACACACACACACACACACACATACATAAGTGCACATGCACACACGTACATGTACACATGCACACACACACACACACACACACACACACACACACACACACACACACACACACACACACACACACACACACACACACACACGCACACACACGCACACACACGCACACACACACACACACACATACATACATGCACACATGCACACACACACACACACACACACACACACACACACACACACACACACACACACACACACACACACACACACACACACACACACACACACACACACACACACACACGCACACACACACACACGCACACACGCACACACACACACATGCACACGTGTACATACGTACACTTACACACACACACACACTTTCAAACACATGCACACTGTACATATGAGCATCACTGATTCACCAATCCATGTTACTGAAATGTGGGAGGAAATAAGACCTCAGTGAAAAGTCAAAATTACACAATCAATACATGCAAAATTTGTAGGGAAGTTTTTCTTTGTGTGGAAAAGAAATATATTTGATAAGTAACTGTGACAAAAGAAAATGTTATATTTGTGGGAAATGGGATATGATGTAAAAATATGAACTGAAATGTTATAAATGTAAGAAAATTGGACATTTATGGATGGATTGCAAAGACTGAAAATAAGAGTAAGGAAAAAGAAAAAGAAAGAGAAGGAAATGAACAAAGAAAAGACATTTTAGAAGTTGTAGAAATAGAAGAAAAATTAGATGAGAAAAAATAATAAAGAGAACATAGAAGAAGGTTCTGAAATAAGTGATGAAGAAGACATACATTGGGAGGCAGTAAAATGAAAAAAAGAATTCTATTGGTAAAATTGTAACTCCAACTAAAGCCAAATGGCTCCAAGTAACTCATAGATAAACTTTTGTTCTAGTAACCTTGCTTTACCAACTCTTCAGCCTTAACATTTTTTATCTTCCAAGCAGGTAGTAAAGACCCACAATAAGAATTATCCCCTAAAAAGTCTGCTGTCATACACCAAAGACACCCGTCCTCATACAATAAAGTCCACCCTCTCATCGCTCTTTCCATGTTGTTGGAACCAAGCCTTGGGAATCTGTTCTTACACATCTAAAATCAGCCTACTCAGAGGTGTATCTAGAGTGGGGTGAAGGGGGCAGCTGCTACTCAGAGGTGTAGCTAGAGTGGGGTGAAGGGGGCAGCTGCTACTCAGAGGTGTAGCTAGAGTGGGGTGAAGGGGGCAGCTGCTACTCAGAGGTGTATCTAGAGTGGGGTGAAGGGGGCAGCTGCTACTCAGAGGTGTAGCTAGAGTGGGCTGAAGGGGGTAGCTGCAACTCAGAGGTGCAGCTAGAGTGGGGTGAAGGGGGTAACTGTTCCAGGCTGAGAGTATTAGGAATGTGACTGACAGATGTCATTGGTGTGGTAGTGTGCTACTAGTATGCAGAAATAAATGCAGAGAGTATATTTGTGGACATGGCTGAAGCACTTTGTACATGGTATTTTAACCATAGGTTCATAGGTGTGTACTAGGCTAATGGCCCTGGAGCCTATATAAGCCTAGCCCAAGAAGATTCCCTGGCATCATGCTGCCCAAAGTTAGTTCCCAGTGTCCCTGTCAAGCAAGGCAAAGACCATAGCAATCAACTTTTTATATTTATAGCATTTATGTGCTACAAGCTCAGAAGACAGGATTTTTTTGTTTTTGTTTTTGTTCCTCAAGTTCAGAGGGACATGAAATTAGGGAACCATATAATCTAGTACTGTTTTGAGTCAACATGTTTAAATTATTTAAACTTAAATTAAAAAAATATATATTGTTAAGTAAAGCAAAATGTAAGTAGGTTCACAGGTTGTTACTAGACTAACAACCACTATGGCCTTAGAAGCATAGCCACTCACCCCAAAACATTTTACCAATTATCATAGGCATCTATATAAGGGGGCATGTTAGTAGGGAGGTAGCTAAGGATTTGTAACGGGAGTGTTGGTTATGATAATACACTTCTTATTCATGGCCTCTATCCACAATGGACATGTAGACCAAACCAGGGGTAAATTTATGATTTCCCATCCAATTACCAAGGATTCATTTGAATAGGGTGAGGGATGAACTCTGTTGTACATAGACGGGGAGCCTATTCCATAACACAAGGATACTATGGGACTCATATCTATTTCTCTATTAATGTCACAAGTGAAGTTTGGATCCCTGGATCTAATGTTTCCAGTGCAGTTTGCTTTGTGTGCTGGGTCTAAGGAAGCCCTGTAAGCCAGGCAAAGATCCCCTCTCAGCAGCCCATAGGAGACTGAATACAGAGAAAGAGCTTTAGGAGTTTAGTGTAGGACAGGGTATTCATACCATCAATTTTCCTAGTGAGAAACGTTTTGGGCCATTCCAACTGTTGTAAGTGTCTGGTTAGATATATACCTAATGGGGCACTGTATTCTATGGTAGGTCTGATAAGGGCCAAGTCAGGTGGTACTATAACTTCCTTGAACCTGGATTCCTTACTCTTACCAATACGTCGGGTGACATAGAATGATATTCTTACTATCTTAGCTACATGTTTGTCAAAGCCCAGATTGCTGTCTACATATTTTTCAAATCCCTTACTACTGGGCCAACTCTTAGGGTGTTTTATCAATAGAGTAATTAACTTGGATTGACAGTTTCCCAAAGGGCACTATAATACATTTTTGGCATTGAGTTTTAGGCTGTAGCTTTGTCACCAGTCATTTGTCTGTGTCTGTGAAATAAAGACCTTAACCATTCTACCAACTTCCAAAATTCAACTGTTTAGAAATTATATAATTTAGCACTTACTTACTTCCTTATATAGCTACTTCCTCCCATCTTACTGGTGATCTTACATATCTCCTCACTCTCTCCTCTCTTTGTTCCTACCCTTTCCTCACCTCCTTCTTTTTCACCCACTCACCCCTACCTTCCCCTTCTTTCAGTCATCTTTGATCCTCTTTGCTCTACCACAATATGTGTGTAAATATTATAGTTACAAACAATGTGTGACGTATCCAATTAAAGTAGCTCAAGATATATTAATTACTATTATACAATGACCCCCATTAATATTTCAAAATCTGCACGCTGATTCGCCAGTGTGCCCGTTATAAATCCCACAATATACCAATGGAAAAAGGTCCGGTTGCCCGGACTTTTTTCCATTGGTAAAAACATTTTTTTAACAAATAAAAAGAGAAAAACAAACAGAGTAACAGACTTTCTTTTCTCCGTTGCTTCCTTTTCAAAGCATTGATGTACTGGGTATGCATGGGACCCAAGTCCCATATGTATGCTCAGTACATCAAAACAAGGAAGCAGTGTACCACAACTGGCAGAAGAACAGTAATCCACCATTATACAAAGACATTATTTAAGAAAAGTAAGTATTTTTTTTTGTTAAATAATGTCATTGTATAACAGCAATAACTGACTCCGTGGTTGTGGTATACTGAAATTGACCCATGGTTGGCTTTATTTAATCACTCGGGCTTCGCCCTCATGATTAAACCACTTGGACCACGGATAAAACTTCAATATACCACACCACATCATTGGTTATTGCTTAAATATTCATTACTCAATTCTGTAAATAATTACATTGAAATGCATTACTTTTATTTTCATTATTGTACTTTTATATATATTTTTGCCCTGTTTAGTTATTACAACCTTGGACAGAACCTGAAAAAAAATTCACTGGGTCAATATTCCACCCCAGTTACCATCTATGTGTCTCTGTGTCAGTTTAGTATATTCCAACACTATATGTTATAATGAAAGGTATCAAAGCATATTACATGTTAGTGTCTCACCTTCGACCACCTTCTGCTTCTCTGTAGTCTTCAATTGCCAAGCGTATCTTTCGGCGGTGCATGGAACTGTTCACCCCAAGTCCAGTTTCCAGATCTTCATCAGTTAATGTTAATAGCATCTGGTACCAAAAAGAATAAGTAAATAAACAGACAAATAAAAAAAAGTAAATAAATAATAAATCATATGGCCAATCATCAGTCATTTTTCTTACCACAGAAACAGTCAGGCTAATATCCATTCATTCATCTATCTATCTATCTATCTATCTATCTATCTATCTATCTATCTATCTATCTATCTAATCTATCTATCCACCTCTCTATCTATATCTCCATCTCTATCTATCACAGGATAATGGTTTTCACAAGTTAAAAGAGTACATGATCCACAAAAAATGCAAACGTGACCAGTGGTGTAATGTTTTTGATGCAACGTGTGTCTAATTGTGTAAATAATGTCTGCAACCCAGAAAAGGTGTGACTAGTGATTTCATCCGTAACATCTGTTACTTTAACAGTAAAGAGGAACCTGCCATTATTAACAAGAACAGGTCTGTTAAATGAGCATTTGGAGACAATATAAAAACAAGACTGATACAAGGCTGAGCAGAGTATGCTTTATCTTGGTACAGGGAACTTTATGCCTACAGCAACAGCTCCAAGACAAAGTGTTTATCCTTAGCAATTTGAATTTGTGTCCAGAGCAGAAAGAAAAGAGAGCAAACCTACTGAAGTGATGAACAACTTTTGAAAAGGAGCTAGAATACATCCCTTTCAGAAGTAATGTAGAAAGAATTACTATCAGAGTCTGCTTCTCATCTGTGTAAGACTAAACTAAAGGTACAGTGTCAGACTAATCTAAAGGTAATAGCTTTATTAAAGTTACTAGCTGTTTATTTTAGTTTCAACCATGATACTTTATCTGTTTGGAAATGTTGCCATATTTGTACTTGCATATCATAAGCTACTCTATTTTTATAAAGGCTGGTGTTAGTGTTGCATAGTGGTAGAGAATGCAGGCATTTTGACACTAATTATTATTGCCAAATTCCCAAGACATATCCCTGCTACTGTAAATGTCATTTCCTCAGAAAGAGATAGAGACAGTCTTGTGGTGTGCTGAGATTTTTTTGTGCACCTGTGTGTGGATCCATTTGCCAATATGACCACAGTAGAACAGTTAGTGTAGTCCATGGCAGGTACAGCACAATGAATAGTCTCCACAGATAAAAATGACGGTTACTTCCAAGAAAAGTGATGCCATTAAAGCAGATTGCCCGGAAGAAGCACCCCTTGAGATATATGCCTACCAGACAAAATGAGATCAAGCTGAATAGTCCATAATCTTATTGACCAGTTAACTGGTAAAGCACTGAGATTCTTCATAAACATGGAAGGGAATAATTATCAGGACTATGAAAAAAAAAGAAAAAAAGGCTTTACTTTCTAGAGCTGGTTTCACCTCAGAGGCACAAGCTGAAAAGTTTCATAGCTAGACCCTTTCTCATAAAAAAACAGTAAGATCACACTTATGTAAGTTAAAGCATAGTATTAACTTATGGTTATATCCAGCGACGCAAGGAAATAAGAACTCAGTAGAAATTATATTCACTGAAATATTCAAAAGGTCTTTACCAACTTCTGCTATAAGAAAAATAGTCTGAAAAGCTGACCCAAAAGATTCTGAAAGTTTTGTTGTGCTAGTAAGAAGACTGTTAAGCTATGAAGTCGTGTATTAACCTGAGCAGTCTGAAACTTAATAAAACATATGCCAAATATTGGTAATAAACCAAAAGTAATACGTGTAGACATACTATGTTTTAAATGTGGAAATGGGTCACATAACTAGATTTTGTACAGACAATAGCACTGTAGCACCTGTAAAAACTATACCTTCTGATAAACATGCTACTAGTGATGTTATGCCTCTAGAATGTGGCACATTATTTTCTAGAATGATTGAGTCTCTATTCTGCTCCTGTGCAAATGCTAAGTTGAGTAAGTCATTATCTTAATTGATGGCACACAACTGCAAAGACTGTTAACTCAGGCATTACTGAAAGCTAATATTAACAAAACAGTAAACATGATATGCCTTCATCATGAAAAAACTGTTTTCTGTTACTCAGAAAAATGTAAAAACTGTATTAGGACACATATTCCACCCTGTTGCTGTTATTCCCAATTTAACACATAACATGATCCTAGGAAAAGATTTATCCCACATTAAACAGTTATGGGAGCAAGAAGAAGAAGAAACATCTCTTTATACACCTCCCTTTCAGTTTGGGATAGGTTGCCAATAAGTGAATAAGTCTACAGATATGACTCCTCTGCCTTACCCAGAAAAAAGGGAGAACAACAGTAAGACACATTCATGAGAGTGTATGAACCTAGCAGAAATCTGTTAGAAATCCCTAAAGACAGAAGAATTTCACTAGGAATACAAACAGAGGAGGAAACTGCATCATTTAAAGAGGCATATCAGAATACAACTTTAACAGGACCAGTAGAAAGAGGGGACTTGTAAAGTGAAATATCATAGCTTGGAAGTGTTGCAGTGCAGAAAGAAGAAGTATTGCTACAACATGAAAATGTTGGATCTGAAGTGATTTTCAGAACTGAAGACAATGGAACACTCACTAAAAGAGTATATTCTGAATAGCAGCATTCACTACCCCCTGCTGAAACAATATAAAACTCAAAATACCTCACACTTTTGTCTCATTTCCAGCCTACCCATTCCTTTTAAGATGCTAAAAAAAATCATTTATATCCAGTTCTCAGGCTACATTCCATAATACCATCTCCTTACCCTAAACCAGCACGGTTTCTGAAAAGGTTGCAGTACAATGATGGCAGTTGGTTGCCTAACTGATGATATTCCTCAACATAGACACAGGTAATTTGACAGGAATAATATTCTTTGAACTTACAAAAGCCTTTGACCTAATCAACCACCTACTCCTCCTTAAATCTCTTCAGAACATTGGTGTTATCTTCAGCTGATTCCAAGACTTCTTGTCAAACAGATTCTTCAAAGTCAAATTAGTCTCTTCCTTCTCTCAGCTAGTGGAAGTACCCCATGGTTCTAGCCCATCTCCCCTCCTCTCCTCTCCTCTCTTCTCCTCTCCTGTCCTCTCCTCTCCTCTCTTCTTCTCTTCTCTTCTCTTCTCTTGTTTCATTAATAAACTACATTATGACCTTCCTACTCAACAACTTATCCTGGTGAGAGGGATATCAGTGTGTCTCACAAGGGAGTCTCTAGTGAGCAGAATGTTGGATTTTGTAGAGGCTTGCCTTACAGGCTTAGAAGTAAAGGCTCCATCAGATGTGGCTGTATGTGTTGATGTGGGTGGTGTTTTGAAAGAGTACATTCAGGGTTGCTGAGGGTTTGTTATGTGTACTTCTCCTAGGAGGCCTTTGGGGTTTAGGAAGGTTGCATTTAAGTGCCTCAGCATATGTGGGTCTACATGTCTGCTTGGAAGTATGTGCGTGTGATGGGTCCAGCATGTCTACTATTGACAATATTATTGACATTAGGAGTGCTTTTATGCGAAAGTTTTGCCTTCAGTGGCATTATTTAAACACATCTCTCACATACCATATCAGTTTGTTTGAGAATTAATTGGTTGTTAGTAAACGTGAATCAGTTTCTACACTGCCTCAGGATGCCCATATCCACCAAGCTGGTAATGGAGATGGTGGGAAAGTTCATATCCATGGCAACAAACACTTTTTTATTGATTTGACAGTTGGAGTGAGAATATAAACTAATGTCAGGAGTATCTGGTTTGCAACTCTGGGGGCAGTACTTGTTACTGCAAACTAGTTGTTCTGTGTAAAACTATGTATTGGGAAATTTCAATGGTGCTTTTACAGGAAAAATGTCAAATCAAGGTGTATGTGGCTATACAGGACACTGACAAACACTTGAATGGAAACTAATAAGTAGAGCCTGATGATTTATGGATAAAATATTTAGGCAGATCTTCTGAAGTTCAAAGCAAATTGAGCAGTACTTAATGAAAAGAAAGAATTGGCCTGGAAAGAATGATTAAAAGAGGGGAGTCATTTGAATTGTTGCTGCATGACTACTATTAGTACTGGTCTCACCACAGTTTCACTCTGCTGAGATAAAATGCTCCTTTTCTTCTTCTATCACCAGAAGCAAATCAGTAGCACCAGTCACAATATGAGAAGCAGTTTACAGTCTATTTGGTGATCCACAGTCCTGTCCTAGATAAAGTCAAACTTATTAGATGGATCCTATCCTTTCACTTCAACCATTTAGGTAACATATAACACAGATTAACTCAAGCCACCACAATGCAGATGGACTACTGAAGGCTTATAGGCCATTCATTGGACTGGACATGAAACTGATAGCTTTAAGCTCAACCATCATTGTAACATAGCATGATTTTTTTTATCAGTCAGAAGAGTACAGTGTCACAAAGGTATGCAGAAAATAGTGCAAATAATATTTGTTACCCAGAAATGAATGTAAAGTAGTGTAAATGACTGTGAACTAAAAATGTGTAAATAAAGTGATGTTTTCATGACATGTAGTCAGTGTTTTGATCAGTAACATCTCTTACTTTAAGAGAAGACATAAACCTACCTATATTAGTAAAAGCAGGCTTTTTGAATGAATATTTGCAGACAATATGAAAAGAGAGCTTAGACGAGCCCAAGCAGATAATGCTTGGTTTTGGTAAAAGGAATTCATTGTCCATAGCAGCAAATCTATGAGAGTGGACCTACAAGTGGAGAACAACCTTGGAAGAAATATTCCTACCAGAAGAAAATTCAGAGAGATTTATTATAACTGATTGTTTCTCAGCAGTGTAAAATTGAGCTAAAGGTACTAGCTGTGTATTTTAATTAAAACCTGAAGACTTTGTTTGGAAGAACCTACCATTATTTGTACTTGAGTACAATAAAAGCTATTTTTATAAAGACCGGTGGTCACAAATGGACTGTGTGTGTACAGTGTGTGTGTGTGTGTGTGTGTGTGTGTGTGTGTGTGTGTGTGTGTGTGTGTGTATACATCAGTTATATATATGACATCTTTATGGGCATCAGCTGGGTTTAGAGATCCTGTGTTTCTGAAGTATAGCCAAACTATCCAATTATGCTGTACTGACAAGGTCAATAAAAAAGCTGAAACATGCATGTATGCAGCTAGTGAGGTTTGTCTTTATTGGCCTGAATATAACCATTAAGACTTAAAAAGTAAAAAAGTCAAGGACATTCGGAAGCCATGTAGCTGAAACAGTTCATGTCCTTAAGGGGTCATTTGCATATATCCCTTGTGCTTCCATTACTAGAGATTTAAGATATCACACAGTGAAAACTCTAGCTTGTCTGTTTTTTTTTTTTTTGTTGTTGTAGTTTTTACTGAATGCTTTGTCTGTGTGAGCTTTTTACCCTTTGGTGTATGTGTGTGTGTGTGTGTGTGTGTGTGTGTGTGTGTGTGCGTGTGTGTGTGTGTGTACATATATATATATATATATATATATAAAATGAGAGAGAGAGAGAGAGAGAGAGAGAGAATTTGACCCAAAGTATCATGGTGGGTAAGGAGAGCTTGTGCTATTAACTTATCAGGTCAAAACAAAGCAACAGCTGTGTTATAGATCAAGTTCTTTATGCTCTGCTTATTAAAGACTCTATTTCCCATATGGAAAGGGAATAACACATACACGTTAAACGAGCTTTAACAATTATGTAAATGCTATGGCCTTTTGTTATCCCTGTAGTCAGCACAAAATAATGTCTGTTGGCTGGCATTTAAAACTAAACCTAAGAGAATGTCTGTGCCTCGGGCTCTGTTAATTCATTCAAGAAGCCATGTCTTCTGACAATTTAAAAGTTATTTCTATTTGTGAAAGAGATCACAGGCAAAGGGGATTAATCAGACTATAGCATTCAGGTGTTCAGCAGCGTTAGTGGTGATGTTTATCCTAAGGCCATGCTGGTCGCAGTAACTGTCCTAGGATTAAAGAACAAAATACTTTAGATTGCTTGAGTGGTTTGTTGCTGTAGGTAGTATTTATGTCTATTTATGTAGCTTTAATGTATACATAAAACAAATCCTCAGGTCCACACAGTCTCCAACAGCATAGCACAACAAAAGTATTTTGTAAAGAGAAGTGAGGTTTAAACAAAATAGTGTGTATCTACCACAGTTACACCCTTTATTAGACACCTACTCACGCCTTGTTGAGAATGATATATATCAGTACTTCACTACTAATAGACGTAGGTACTCACAAAATCTGAATATGAAGCAGCGACAGGCCTTAGAAACTTTAAAGCATGACCCTGAAATTGTTATTAGACCAGCAGATAAGGGTGGTCCTATTGTATTGATGGATACAGAGGCATACGTGAGTTGTATGCAAACACTGCTGACCACAGACTCATTTTATACGAAAATTGATATGATGTTGGTGACAGAGAAGGTGTTCACAGTTTTTGAGATGTTGGATAACATGGTTTTGAACTATGACATTACAGAGGAACTTTATAATTATCTAAAGGTAAAGAATCCACGCATCCCTATAATACAAGGGTTACCCAAGGTACATAAGTCCATGAATCCAGCTCCCATGAGACCTATTGTCTCGGGACAGGGATGGTTGACCGAACCTATGTCCATTTATATTGAATATTACTCCAGACCACTGGTAGATAAGTGTGTCCATATTCTTAAGGACAGCAAACAGTTTCTGATAGATTTATATGATTTTATGAGGGATGTGGAACCTCATAGTAAGTTTTTGATGGTAACGCTCGATGTGGTGAGTTTGTTTACCGTTATACCCAATGAGGCAGGGGTCCAGTTTTTTCTTTACCACCTATGTAGGAACTCTAGTTATACGAACAGATTTATAGATCTACTAGCATTGTTCCTGGAAATTGTACTCACCAATAACGTTTTTATGTTTGGTGAGGATATGTACCTGCAGAATGATGGCGTAGCTATGGGCACTTCATGTGCCAATAGCTACGCCAACATAGTTATGGCAGAGTGGGAAGATCAGTACTTGTTTAGATCTAGTTGTTTTAAAGATAATGTAAAGTTTTATAGGAGGTTTGTGGTTGACCTCTTCCTCGTTTGGTGTGGAACTTTAGAGGAATTGTTGTCCTTTGTTCAGAATGTTAATCAATCTACCGAATTTCTGAAGTTTACACTTGGTTACTCGGAGGATGCTATTTCTTTTTTAGATGTTGATATGCGCAGGCTTCCATGTGGACTGATTAATACTTCTATACATAGGAAACCATGTTATCGGAATGCACTCCTCCATAGGAGTAGTATGCATCCCACCTATGTGTTTGAAAACGTCATGAAAGGACAAATCATGAGGGCTTCAAGGTTGAATCCCTCTGATATGGGTTATTCCCAAGAGTTAAAGAAAATGGGTGAGATGTTCCTGTCACGAGGATATGATCAGGGTACTTTTGATAGGATGAAATTAGAAGTGGATTCTTTACGTAGTACTGTGGCTAGACCTTATTTTTCAGATTTAGGTGTGGTTAATGATGTTGTACCCACAGCCCACGGGCTCCTACAAGGTACTGTCAGGGCCCCTCTTTTTTATACCAAGGATGCTAGGTCTATTAGGAGTTTCATGGAGGATAGATGGGAGATCTTGACCTTAGATCCTGTGGTTAAAGGAATTGTGGGTTTGAAACCTTCAATTAGTTATAAGAATAAACCTAACATTAAGAGTATGTTATGTCATAGGACTATACCATCAGTTTTAGGACTTGTTGATGGATTAGTCCGGAACACACACCCATGTGGACGTTGTAACCAGTGTGCGTTTATAGATACTAGGGATTCCTTCATCCATCCCGTTACTAACTATGAGTTTAAGTTCTCAACAGGTACCAATTGTTTAGATTCTAATGTAGTCTATTTGGCTAGGTGTTCTGCCTGTACCTCGTTTTATATAGGCAAAACCAACAGGACCTTAAGGGAGCGGGTGAGGGAACATATGTATCAGATTAGGATAGCTAGTAGTACTAATGCTTTAGCTAGACACGTTATAGCCACTGGTTCACAGCATACGTTTTTGTTTTGTGTTATAGAGGTAGTATGTTTAAGTAAGAGAGGGGGGACATTATTAATTGCACCTTGGAGAGAGAGATGCAATGGATTATTAGATGCAGGGCAGATAAGTTCCCAGGACTTAATGATAAGGTTAATATAACCCTGCACTAAAGAATAGGAGATGTTTTAGACCATAATAATTTTAATTATGATACGTGCAAATGCTCTCTATGTGACAGTTTTCTTGAATGTTTTAAATGTTTTAAAAGATTTTATTTTAATGTTTAGCGCTTGTTAGCCTTGTTAGATTTAATGTGTACTGTTTTCTTACCATATACTGAGCAGCTTTTTAGATGCATAGTAATTAGCACCTGACATGTGTTTGGATTTGACCTATTAACAGTAGTGCTCTAGTATTTAAAATGGGGATGGTATGTTTTTCTTTTGTAACTGTCTGAAGAAGCCTACGGGTGAAAGCGCTAACAGTTTTATATCATTAAACTGCTTGGTCTTTGTACTGCAGTTGTTGGTCGTTTTTGAACTGTTTTCCTGCATTCTAGTGTTCGTGAAATTTGGACTTTATATTTTATCAGCCGTCAGACCCAGCGCATGGTGGTGTGTGTTATTTTGTAACCTTGTTTTACTGTAATAGCATTATGCAGCATTGCCATAACTAAAATGTCCTTGGGTTGATTGATGAGTTTGAAATCACATACAGGGTTATATAGCACACTTCCAGCACAGTTATTCCTAGAGGTGTTTTGTACTGTGCAGTTAAGTGCAGAGTTACATAGTGTCTGAAATTAATGCTACTAGGTATTTGGACATACTGTAAGTCATTTCACTACATTATGGCATTCCCAATGGATTTCTATATTTTCCTTCTTGTCTTCCTCATATTCCCAATGGATTTCTATGTCTTCCTCATATTCCCAATGGATTTCTATGGTTTCCTTCTTGTTTTCCTCAGTCTCCATTCAACAATGTCACCATCTACTGACTTTTTATCTTCTCAGTTGTACTTTGTTTCTTGACTCCCCCACTCTTCAGGACCCCATGAAATTATTTTTTAAAATAATTCTGCTTTCTGGAACTGGCATCTAGCCTTCCCCTGTTGTTCACTTTTCTGGCATACATGTTTTGTCTGCAGCACTAAATTTAACTGGCCAGTGTGCATCAGACTGTTTTGCCCTAGCTATATTGGCTGCCATAGCTTTCCTTATATAATTTAGATACATCATGGTGCTCAGAAAGACTGAAGGATCATTTGGGAAAACTGAGATATGGTGGTATTAGGATTAGGGTAGCAAGTTTCATAATGTATATTTATTGGCGAAGGTCTCACTCTGAATACAATATTTTAGGGACCTGCTTCACTTTCTCACTGCAGTAGCATAAGTTGTGGTGAAGATATGCAGGAAAGAATCCTTGTTTTTGCTTTATTAGAATTTATGGAATGAAATGTCACCACAGTAGTAGACATACACTGACTGACCTATTACAATAAAGTGTAAGAACCAGTTGAAACCTGCAATTTTTATCCACTGTAACGTGAATCTAAGAAGCAATCAATGGAAGCAAGCTGTCCTGTTGCCAGTTTTGTGTGACTGCAAAATTTTGCTTCTGTGCATTTACTGTGGTCTTACAACCTCTTGCCATTCACCTATCCTCCCTTTCTTGACTAATACCCACCAAACATATTCTATCATCCATGATGAGAGAACTTTCTATACTAACAGTACAAATTTGGTGAAGTAGTTTCTCTGCTTCTCAGTATTCAGTCTTTATATCTCATCCGTATTTGTTTCTTCTTAAGTTCCATGTCACCAAATACAGCAAGTGCATGTAATCTTGAGGTGGACGTGTTGCACCTTCATTGACATGCTGTTAATACCTGAAATGTGGGCATAGAACAATTGCAACACCTGCCCAGTTCGGAACTATTAACTTTACTGTATTTTTTTCCAAATATAACAATGTTTTTTCCTTAAGAATGATTTACATGATTACATCATTCAGCAAACTTGTGTTTATTTTCAGCTAGCAAAAGACTACATGCTGTTGAATTTCTAGTGTCACAAATCCCCCACGTCAACCAATCAGTCATTCATTTAATCAATCAATATGTTGTTGTTGTTTTTCTTTCAGCTTTTCCCGGTTAGGGGTCGCCACAGCAGAACTCCGGTCTGCTAATGATTGGCAGTCGATTTTTACAGTGCCGAGGTGCCAGCCCGAAGCCCAACCTTCAACGAAGGCACACCCATTCACGCATGTCTTGCTAATGCCACTAGACTGCGGGGAGGACATGCAGACTCCACACAGAAGGCACTCCAGCCAAGACTAGAACGGGAGAACCTCTTGCTGTGAGCCGACAATGCTACCGCTGCACCACCGCGGCTTATTAATCAATCAGTATAATTATTGGATATCAGAGGAAGATTTCAACCAGAAAGGATGAAGCAGAAGCTACAGCAAAAATATGCATTAAAGTTAGTCAGTTATTCAGGGTTGGGAACATGTAGGACAAAAGTTGTTCTAGTAAGATGCCACAAGAAAGGAAGATTGTGTTACAGAAAATGCTGTCTTTTATTTATAAAAAATATGATAACCGAAGCAAGTGACAGTGGAAAAGCAGTCTGTGCTTCAGGCTCAGAATGGTGCTTATATTGAGATGGAGTGGTACCTGAATATTAGCTTTCCATATCTTTTTCTGCTTCAAGGTTGTGCAAGTCATCTGTTATGTCAGTGTGGCTTTCCTATAGTCCCTCCTCCACTCAATCATGGGTGGTACTGGGGGGGCACACATGGGCACACGCCTCCCCTTTGAAAGTGTGTCCCTCCCCTTCAGTGCCACAGTCACTGGAATACTAAGTCTTTTGTCCTGATGAGCATACACAACCATGGTTAACTCTTTCTGGAAGTGTGTCCATACTTCATGTGAAGTTGTCTGCTTTATGAAAGGCCTCTAAGATATATTTTACTACATTTTTAAATCAGCAGTTGGAAGGAAGAAAGTGTGAGATGTTTTGGGGGAAATGTGTGGGAAATGTCCCACTAGCATCAGGGATGTTTTTGGGGAAATGTGTGTGAAATGCCCCACTTGGATCAAGGATTTCTGGTTAAATGACTTGCTCAGGGTCACAAAGTTGAAGGTAGAAAGTATCAAACCCTGTACTCTTGAAGCAGCTCATTAAGGGATCAAAGCCTTAATCTTCCACACCAACTGCCAAACTGCCCTTAATCATCTTCTTTTTTTTTGTAAATCAGTCATTAGAGTTCCATAGTTTTCTCTCTTTAGAAAAAACAAGTCCATGCAATACCTGTGGTTCTGTTAACCTTTTAAGTGAATCAGAGTTGCCTGGCACTTAACCTGTTAATGAATTTCTTTTTATAGTCAAAAGCACAGGCTTTTAATTTTCCCACCTCCATATGCCTACGGTGTGACTGTCAGCATGTCACTCATATAGTATTTCTGGGTCACCCCTGAAGAAGGACACTTTCTTCTGTGTGTTTACCTGGTTAACACATAGATACAAAGTGTTTACCATTTGTCCCTTTTGAGCCACCCCTATTATTTTTGTCTTTTCCCTTAATTCTGGAGCAAATAAATTGAGTATTATGTTGGTCTGTTCCATGTTAAATTTGTGGCTTTCTGGCAAATTGTTGTGGACTGCAGTCACTAATGACAGGCATGACAAGTTTAGACTTTGTGTCATTCTGAAAATGCTTGCTATTGCAACTTTCTAAGTATATAGGAGAGAGAGATTTAAAACCTTTTACTGGTTGTTGGGTCTTTGCCTGTGATTCTTGAATTCAGATGTTTGGATGGCATGGGGAGTGTGCAATGGGATGCAATGTATGGTTCTCACAGTAATGAGGTGAAATATACTTCTCAGTCATTATGTATTTTATCACATGCAAACATCTGAATGTATGGAGTTGTACAAGGGGCTATAATTGATGGCCACGTGTGTGTGTTTGTGTACGAATGAGAATCCTGCATCTCAGAGTAGTTATGTTATAAAGGAAATAATTGATTGTAGTAAACAAGAGTTTCATCATATGAGCCATATTCTTTGTGTACAATCCTTGGTTTCCTTGTTTAATTGACTGTTGATGGTGTACCTATTTGCAAAAAAACTACAAAGTACAAATATTAGCTATGAATGTGTTTTTAATTTAACTTGTTTTTTGCAGGCACAATGGTGTAAAATGCACTGTGTTGGGCTGCAACAGTTTGGTACTTAGTAAAGATGAGTCAAGGCTATGAACTCTCAATGTGTTGCTTCCTGTCGTCTAGTTTTCAATTCCCTCAGCCTTCATTTGTTTAGTGAGAGGTTGACCAATTAATTTCACCAGATAGTGGTCCTGTGCTGCCCCTGCAAAGAGACATTTGAGTCCAGTAGGCTGCCCAAGACAAAGGTACAAGGTTTGAATCATTTCACTTCTATATGCCTACTTTGTGGCTTTAAGCAAGACACTTAACCAGATAGTACTCCTGGGTCAACCCGATAAGGGAACCTTTGTCCATTGGGTTTACTTGGTTAACAAATTCATAAAATAATATTTAAAATGTATCCCTTTTTGCCTCCTCCCCCATTATTTGTGGTTTTGTCCATAATTGATTGGAGCAAAGAATATGAGAAGCATTTTAGTGTGTGCCTTGTAAAATCTGTGGTGTCTGGCAAATTGTTACAGATTGCAGTTACTAAATAATGCCAAGCATGTGAGTTTCAGATTTTGAATCCTTCAGAAAATGCTTAATAATGTAAAGCTTGTTATTCTATCAACTTTCTAGGTATAAGAGGAATATTTAAAAGCTGCTCCTGATTTGCTCCTTGCTTCTGATTCTTGAGCTAAGAAGTTGATAGGGCAGAGAGATGTTACACTTTATGGTTCTGACATCAGTGAGCTTAGATACATCTGTGTGACTATGAATTTATTCATTCAATTGATGTCAAGCAAAAATCTGAGGTTTAGAGTTATAAAACTGGCTGTAACTGATGTTTGTGTGTTTGTGGGGGGAGTGTCAAAGATTAAGTTGTTAATTAGAATTTGCAACTAGGGATGTTAATAAAGAATATGAAACATTTTCTTTTTTGAGGGGGTCTAGATTTTTTCAGCTTACTCTCAAGCTGTAACTTTTTTGTCATATTAAATGTAAAAGGAACATTCTATATTTTAACCATGTGACTGCTCTGGCAAGCAAAGAGATGCTGGGTATCAAAGATTTTTTCATAAATATAAAGTCATATTTTACCCATCTGTTCAAATTGTGAAAGATAGTGTTGCATTTCACATTTTGAAGTCAGAAGTTGACTATGGCTATAGTAACTTTAGTTTTTTGCTTACTGGTGTTCTGTTGGTAAGCCTACCCTTACCTCTATTACTTGATTTATTGATACTAACTGGAGTTGGTTGTGGTATTTGTTTTCGGGGGGGGTGTAGTTTGCTTGCTCATCTGTGGCCTTGGACCTTTGCAACTTGAGTGGTTTCACCACAGAGTCTCTAATGGTTGAAGAAATTAGGATGCAATAAAACAAGTATAAAGCAACATTTTAACAATGCTGTAAGCTCCCTCCCTAGTTAGCAGATGTTCCCCATTTTGCCCATTAGTTCCACCTGAAGAGATAATATAGTGTTCCATGTTTTGAAGATAGAAAGTTAACTATGGCTACAGTTTCTCTAATTCTTTTGTTTACTGGTGCTATGGTTGTTGTGGTTAATGTCAAATAGGTTCATAGGTGTTTACTAGGCTAACAACCACAAGGGCCTTTTTAAGCCTAGCCATGCATCCCAAATCTCTGACAAGTTCTGATAGACTAGATAAGTGTAAGCATGGGCCTGGGAGATGAACCATTTACAAATTACCTGTTTGCATCAGAGACACAGGTACCAAACCAGGGATGACTTTCTGGTTTCCCATCCAATTGTCCAAGTTGCACTTGAATTGGATTAGGGAGGAACTCTGCTTCACATGGATAGGCAGCCTGTTTCATAGATGGGGTAGTCTCTGGGATACATATATATCTATCTCTCCAGCAAGTCCTAGTTATATTGCAGGCAAGGTTTAAGACTTTAGACCAGGTAATTCTGGTACTGTTTGTTTGCTGAATATGCAGGAGGTCCATCAGAGTGGGGTCTGACAATGCCCTGTATGCCAGGCATAGATCTCTCCTCAAAAGCCTGTAGAAGACAGAATACAAGGATAGTTCCTTGAGGTGGTCTGCATAGGACATATTACTTACACCCTGTATTCTTTTAGTGAGGAACCTCTGTGGCATACCTCTCAACCATACCAAATTGCTCGGTTTTAACTGGTTTTGAGGTCCCAAATAATGGGGTGCCACGATTCCCAAGTGGCACCTCTTCATTTTCGATTTTCCCAACTCTATTTTCGAATTTTCGGACCTTGACTGATGTCATTGAATGCACAATGACATCAGTCCATGAGCCAGCCTATCAGAATCGACAGTACAAAGCATTTCCAGCTGTTTCAAGAAAGAGCCGACAACCGAGAGTAATTACAGACTGAAACAGTGGAAGAAATGCGAGCACTGAGAGAAACTTTCTGCCATGCTGGCTCAGGGAATATTTATTTTATTCACGAGCGCCAAGAGGAACTGTCTGCAATATGGGAATATTTATTTTATTCACAATGAACCACAGAGGGGAAGGGATTGGGAATATTAGTGACTGGAGGGAATTCAGTGCTGCAAGTCAAGTTGTGAACCAGGGACTCTGTGCTGCTGCGATGGATCTAAATTGCTGCAAGTAAGTGCAAAGTTTGTGTGTGTGCATGTGTGTGTGTGTGTGTGTGTGTGTGTGTGTGTGTGTGTGTGTGTGTGTGTGTGTGTGTGTGTGTGTGTGTGTGTGTGTCTGTATACATGCATCCTGTGAGTCTGTGAAAGTTTTTGATCGAACAGAAAAATCCACTCTAAACACAGCAGGATAAAAGAGTTGCAGCTTCAACAATAAACATTCTCTCATGGATGAACTAAAATTTCCCTTTGCAATAACTCAATGGCATCTGTTGGTGAGTTCATGATATCTATCTAGTTCATCTTTGTACACTTTAGCTTCCACTGTATGGATATCTTCTAGCTGATCACTTACTTTTTGTAATTCACTTTTAAATGCTTCCATCACCTCAGTCTCCTTATTCACTTGTTATTTTTCCAGTTGGGCATCCACTGATTCTATTCTATCAATTAATTGGCATGCTCCATATTTTCAGTTTTCATTATCAGAAATTGTAGTACTTTCGACTTCTTTCTCACATTCATCTTCTGCTTTTTTTATCTTTTTTATTGCTATTACCATTTCTAGAGAGGGATAACTATTTATATAAGCCAGGGTCTGTCCTGCTTTGCTTAGGCTGCTGCATTCTATCTAGATCAGAAGAAAAGGTGGAAAAGCACAGAGTAAATGAGCCCACAAAAATGAAATGGCACTATGTTTCACAAGTAATCCACTGAAATGGCAGGGTGCAGTTGGAACTGATCATTAAGATAAGCCACACACATGTCAACTTTTGCCTTGCATCTGTGTAACTTTCTGAAACATCTATGGATCCAGTTTCTCTTTGTGAATCAGCATTGTCTGTCTGGTAAGTGAGTCTGTAAGTTCATTCTGTAGTCCTGGCTGATTAACCATCATAAGGATTTTAAAGCATTTTAATGTAATTAGAAATAATTAGAAATAAGTCAAATACTAATGCACCATATAAACATTCACTCAGTTGCAGTAATTTTAAATAAATTTGCATTTTTTGGTATGTAACATGTACCACAAGAGATAACCAGAGGTGATATTAACTCTATTTTGGAAAACGCAGACTTAATACAGTGGCTAAAATGAGATGCCATCACTCCCCCAGGTTTGAAGAACACTTTGGATATCAAAAGTTTGTTAAAGTTGAATGAGAAATGTTAGTTTTATTTAAAGTGTTTGCTTTTTGTATACATATACTGATTTTTATATAAAATTTAATAAGAGAAGATGGTTATGTTTTGTTAATTGTATTTTGCAGAAGCTTGTGTATTAAAAGACAAAATCGTTAAATTTTACCTTCAAATGTGGTCCTGTGATGCTGCATAATTTCAGTTTTCATTTTCATATCCTAAGTCTTAGTTTACCATTTTTTTCTACTTCTTTGTAGGGTTCAAAGGAAATGGTTTCCCTCTTTTTCACTGGTATATGTCATTACAGTGTAGTTGGCTGTGCTGATTTGCACGTAACCTAGAATGACTTTGTCTTGGAAGGTTGTCAGGGCTCTGTACTCTGCTTTAACGTATTTCAGGCCAATACATATAGACCCTTATTCCTAAGTCTAGTTGCCTTGTATCCCAAACAAATTGTGGAATCTGTTATTAGCTTTTACATTACTGGAGGAGGATTCAGCATCTATCCTTGGGATAAGATGTGTCTGTACAGAGAACTGAGGTCAAATCAAAGTCTTGAGTTCATCTGAAAATTTATTGCAATTTTGCAAATAATTTTGAAAGTTCACTGCAGTGCTCTCAACATGGGTCTTGTTCGGGGAACAAGAGATCAGACTGAGATGAAATGTAAGGCTTTTATGCACTGTCTTACTGTACTGTGCTCCTGCTGGGAAAGTCTGATATTACATTTTGAATTTTGGAGTTTTTCAAGGAGTGGAATATTTTCATCTGGGTAGAATCAGTGCCTGAGCCTAAGACTGTTAAGGATGCGGAATGAGTCAGGAATGATTTATATTTTGTTATGACTCCTTCAGTACTCTTGAGAATGGAGTATTAATGAGACATCCTCCAGACGATAATCACTGGAGGTAAACATTTGGAAATTTTTATGGTCCCTCAAAAATCAAAACAGAACATTTAAAAGTTCAGAATAGTCAAATATACTGAACCATAACATTTTGTATGTGGGATAGCCTTATTGGCCTATGAAAATAAGCATTTCAAGACCCTGTTTCTTAAAGAGACAACAACTGTGTTCATTGCCCCTATTCCAGACACCTATAAAGGTGATCAGAAATATTAGGTCTAACAATGGTTTCTAATTGTTGCTCTTCAGGGTAAACAGGAAATTCAAGTGTAGAAGCTGTGACTAATCCCTTCTTGTATGAGCTGCAAGGCCTGTGGTGCTTGATGTAATGACATTTGAGATTTTTGAAGACAAACATTGAGCTACCGCCTATAAAACCCACTTGTCTGTAGTATGAGCTGCCAACAAGTTAGATATTCCTGAAAGTTTCCTCCTAGCTTAATGGAGAAAGGGAAAAACCAGAACATAATCATTTTTATTTTTTAATTTGTCATTGGTTAGCATTATTTTTTCTGTATTATGATCTCTAACCTTGATATTGATGGTTAGATGAAGGTTTGCTGCAGAAGCTCTTTGGTTAGTGGGATAATTTCTGTAAAACTATTGGACTGAAGAATAGTACATTTCTTTCATTGTAAACCTTATCTTTTTAAAAACCTTTACTATTAAGATCATGCACATCATATCTGCACACATAGCTTATCCCAGCCATCTTAAAACATTCATTTGTATTTGTAAAACACAGCAGCCATAGTTTTTGTGCTATTGTTGATACATTGTCTCCCACTTATATTAGTTCATTTCTTATATGGCATTAGTATACAAGGAATATAATTTAATAAAGTCAGGAAGGTCTATCAAAGAACACATGTATGTTTTGTGCTTTGAGTGCAATGGGCCTATGATTTGAAAACAGCCCAAAGGTAATATTTATCCACCACTGGTCAGATGCATTTTCTTTGGATGTGGTGTGGGTTTCAATGCTGTTTCAATGAATGTGAGTTTCAAGGGCAGAGAAGTATTAATGCTAAGTCCATTTTCATTGTGAGACAGTATTGCTTTGTTTAGCAGATGCCTATTAGTGTTTGTGCATTGTGCTATAAAATGTAAATATAAAATCCAAATAATCATTGTAGAAGTAAAGCAGTATGCACATTAGTCAAAATGAAGAGTAACAACTCGCAGGGGGTAAATGCTTCAATTCCCAACAGCAATCCAGCAAGTACAAAAATCAATTCCACATGGTAACAGAGCAAAGCAAGGCTGAAGAATGCAAATGTAATTGAAAAAGGTAAAAAAAGCAATTTATTACAATCCAGTAGTACAGGTAAGAACTTTCACACAGTAGGGTTTCATCAGACCATAAAAACACAGAGACCAACATACATTTATATCACTACAAATTAATAAAAGAGCAGGAATGCAATAATAAATTGGCTCTTAAAGAGACAAGGGCACAAAAACATAAATAAAAACAAAACCAATACATCAAATACTAACAAATGCAAAATGTAAAATATATATACAAAACACATATATAAAATATAATAATAAAATATACACTCAGAACTATCAAGTCCTTAGTTCTCCAGATTGTCCTAACAACAAGGACTTAGGCTTTAATAGCAGAAGGTTTGCGAGCTGTTTATCTGGAGAGATGAATCCCTTATTACTGTACGAGGTGACATATGATGACATAAGTGAAGGAACTGTCGTTCAGTTTGATCGAGGAGAGTTGCGTTCGGCAACTGAAAAGCTGGAGATGGATCTTCTTAAATTAAAGAGATTGCAGACCCAATGTCAACATTTTGAGGTCTGCATCCAATGGAAAGTGGTGTCGAGAGGGCTTCAGGTCTTCAAAATGCAGACGACCAGGATACAGTATTCAGAGCTGCTGCATAAGTGGCAACAGCTCAACACTGGGGTAAGCCTCAATTACATGAGACTGTTAAATGAGTTCTTCCTACCAGAAGAGAATGTGTTGCGAGCAGACATTAGAAATCAACAGCAGCAGTTATATGAACATTTTCCTACACAAGCTGTTGATAGAGTTATTGAGCCCATGTTGGATAATGTTTTTCTCTACGAGAAGCGGTTACTGGAACAGAAGAAATCTAAGTTATGAAGGGACATTAATGATTTTCAGTGGGGCCAAGTTTTTACTTGGCCCAGGGCAGATTATACTGCTAGAGTGGCAAATAATACTGTTGATATACCTATTAGTTCCAATGTTAGATGGAACATGTCCTGTAATGTTGTGCATAATAATGCAGCTACTCCTGCTGTTAATAATGTCAGGGATGACGCTGTTATGGAGGCTATTCCCATTAACCATGAGGGCATGGTTGATTCTGCTTCTGAGGGGGAGAGAGAGAATGTTGTGACTATTGTGAATGCCAGTAGTGGTGCCTTGTCAGCTTCCTCTGTTGACTTGAGTAACTCAAGAACACGGACAGTGTTAGATCTTGGTCCACAGACCACCACTCAACAGACTCAGGTGGTTGTGAGGAAGAAAATGACTAATAATGAACTTGTTAATACACACATTGCTGGATCAGTGAGAAATGTTGGTAGTGGAGTTCCACACCCTTTCCCTATCAGAACAGTACACGGGATGGGGGGGGGCATGATCCATGAACAGATGCAGACAGAAGAGGAAATTGTCGGCCAAGTCTCAGAACCACAATACTTTGAAGAAGATGTGGGAGACAACAGGGAAGTATTAGTTTGGAATATTTCACAATGTTTATTAACAGATGTTGAGAATGATGTGTTATCTAAGGGTTTAACTTTTATCCCATCACGTTCTAGTGATATTACAGATACTGTGATAGATATTAAACTTTTTATTAGGAATCTATCCTTGAAGGTAGAATTTAAGGATATGCCATCCATCATGGACAATAAAAGGTTGAGGAAACCCAATTCTTATATCCCTAATATCCATCCCCTAGTGGCGGCTTTTGGTAAATTAGTAGAGAATGATATTTATGGATCTGAGCATATGGGTCGTGCTCATCGTTGTAAGAAGGGTAATCTTACCTACGCCCAGAGGATGGCCCTTACACACCTTCAGAATGATGATATGATAACAATTATACCAGCAGACAAGGGTGGATCCTTAGTCATTATGGGTACTAAGTATTATAATGAGTCTATGGGGTGTATGTTAAGTGATGAGAGGTTCTGCTGTCCGATTGATTTGGAGTCAGTAGGGTCACACGTTCAGAGGATTGGATATATGTTGGAAGATTTGTATAAGAGCCATGTTATAAGTGAGGAGTTTTTCAAGTATCTCACTGTCAGGGACCCCCTTATACCGGTCATTCAGGGCCTGCCCAAGATCCACAAGAATGATACCTCTCCACCCATGAGGCCTATCGTCTCAGGTGGGGGTGGTCCACTGAACTTTTCTCACTATATATTGAGTAACTCTTAAGACCAGTTGTAGATGCCGATGGACATATTATGAGGGACACAAAGTAGTTGTTGTTAGATTTGCATGCCTCTATGAAACAGGTACCCAGTGATCTTGAGTTCATACTGGTCACCATGAACGTTCAGTCCCTTTTCACTGTCATTCCCAACAGGAAGGTGTTGAGAGTGTACATGAATATTTACTACAGAGCACTGATTTTACCAGGTCATCTATAGATTTGTTGTCTTTATTTTTGGAGGTGGTTTTTGAGAACAATGTTTTTAGTTTTGTTACACGGTGCTATATACAGTGAGATGGCATAGCTATGGGCACTTCATGCATCAATAGCTATGCAAATCTCTTCATGGTGGCCTGGGAATGAGATTTTTTATTTAAGCTGGATGATTTTTTGACATATGTCATTTTTATAGGCGTTTTGTAGATGACTTGTTTTTTGTTTGGAAAGGTAGCCAGGAAGATCGGATGTTGTTTTTTGATCAGGTCAATAGTTCTTTTGATTATTTGAAGTTTAGTTTTGAGTCGTCCCACAACTGGATTTAGTTTTTAGATGTATATATAGAGAGGTTGGGTAATGGGTTGTTGAATACGAGTGTCTATAGAAAGCCCTGCCATCGCAATGCACTTTTACATAGACAAAGTATGCACCCTGGTTATGTGTTTGGGAATGTGGTTAAGGGTCAGTCCATGAGAGTGTCCCATTACAATCCTTCTGACATTGGTTTTCATAGTGAGCTGGATGACCTACGTCAGAGATTTGGTGCTAGACCCTATAGTATGAGAGAGATTGAAAGTGGGCTTGATGGACTCACTGATCTTAGAAGGGGTGCAGCACCTCCATATTTCTCTGATGTGGTAGGGACTGGTAAGTCTAGGGCTTTAGCTAGGCTAGATGTGGTTAGAGTCCCCTTATTTTACACTCAAGTTGTGGGATCCATCAAAGACATCATTAGGAAACATTGGGAGGTCCTGACAGTAGACCCTGACATTAGGGAGATTGTTGGGGATTTTCCACACTTTGTGTATAAGAATAAGCCCAACCTAAAGAGGCTACTGTGTCATCCTAGGACCAGTTTTGGGTCCACGTGTCATGGTACCATGGGTACATTTCCCTGTAGTCAGTGTAGTTTCTGTGATTTTATAGACACCAGAGGTGCTTTTGTGCATCCATTGACAAACTACAGATTTTTATTTTGAGTGGTTTGTATGACGGAACATGTGGTTTACCTAGTGTACTGTGTGTCCTGCAACATGTATTATGTGGGCAAGACAGATAGGAAGCTTAGGAATGGGATCTGTGAATATCTTTATCAAATCAGGATCAAGCCCACAGTGAATGCATGTTCCAAGCATGTTTTAGACACTGATGAGTCACATGGCTTTAAGTTCATGGTGATAGAGGTGATATATCCCAACCTTCATGGAGGTGACATCAGGAAGTTCTCAGAGACCCAGGAAACCAGGTGGATAGTTAGGCTCAGGGCTGATCAATACCCTGGGCTCAATGATAAAGTGCCCCTTAAACCCATTTTGAAATCTAGAGAACTAAGGACTTGATAGTTCTGAGTGTATATTTTATTATTATATTTATATATGCATTTTGTATATATATTTTACATTTTGCATTTGTTAGTATTTGATGTATTGGTTTTGTTTTTATTTATGTTTTTGTGCCCGTGTCCTTTTAAGAGCCAATTTATTATTGAATTCCCGCTCTTTTATTCATTTGTAGTGATATAAACGTATGTTGGTCTCTGTGTTTTTATGGACTGATGAAGCCCTACTGGGTGAAAGTGCTTACCTATACTATTGGATTGGAATAAATTGCTTTTTTACCTTTTTGGATGACATTTGCAAAGCATGCACATACGTGTTTATGGTAAATGGGGCGAGATAGCCAGGTAATGGGACATTGGAATGGCTGCAGGGGGACTCTGGTGCCATATTTGGTTGTCTGTTCTTCAGTTTATGTTTGAAAGCTGGTATCCCACAATTCCATTGGAATAGGTGGGGTTACATAATTATGTATGCAACTTTTATGCTAATCAGTGTACAGATTTGTACCTATTTTTCATGGGCCTTGTCCAGATATTTGATGTTTCCTGGTTGAGAGGTATGCTCTGTGGACATTCCAGTTGTTGGATATGCCTGGTTAGGTACATACCAAAGGAGGCATTTTACTCAATGATAGGTCTGATGAATGCCGAATACAGTGGAACAATGATTTCCTTGGACTTAGATGACATACCTTTGTTTATAAGTTGTGCAACATGGAATGATTTCCTCACTACTGTAGATGCATGATGATCAAAGGCTACATTACTGTCTGTGTGTGTCCCTAAGTCCCTGACTACTGGGTCAACTCTAAGGGGTGTGTTGTCAATGTTATAGTTACCAGGGATGGATGACTTCCCAAAAGATACTGTTATGCATTCCTTGGCATTTAGTTTTAGTCCATGACTCTGACACTAGTTGTTTGTCTGTGACAACCCCTCTTGGATACATTTGTGTCAGTGTGAGATTCAATGACAGCTCGAATTTGCAATCATCTGCAAATTTAGTCAGCCAGAGACCACTGACCATTGGCCTTGACTTCTGAGAAGTAAATGCCAAAAAGGAGCGGTCCAAGGACTGATCCCTGAGGGACTCCACTTGTGACTGGCTTCTTTGTAGAGGTGGACTCCCCAATTTTAACTTCCTGGGTCCTGTGTGTGAGCCAGTTGGCTATCCACCTGGTGACATACGGGTTTGTACCTAACCTCTTGAGTTAGTCAACAGTGCCTGAATGGGGTTTTGTCAAATGCCTTGGCCAGGTCAAGGTTGGCAATGTGAATGATTTTGCCCTCAACCATTGCTTTGGTGACCTTCTCAAAGAAGTCCAGCAAGTTGAGTAAGCATGCTCTGCCCTTGACAAAACCAAACTGGGTTGGGTCCAGTGTCTGGAGGTTTACTATATCTCTATTGGTCATCTCCATGATAATTCTTTCCATGGCTTTACATACAAGACTAGTAAGACTTATGGGTCTGCAGTTTCCAGGGTCTGTAGATGGCCCACCTTTGTGCAGAGAGATGATTGTTGCCTTTCTCCATTCATGAGGCTTGAAGCCTGTTTGGAGGCTACAGGTAAGCAGTAATTCTAGAGGCCCTGATAGGTCATGTTTCATGCTATTTAGAAGGCATCCTGGGATATTATCTGGGCTCATTGATGCAGTGTTCTTGGTTTTGGAGAGAGCATTAAAGACCTGTTCCCTAGTGGTAGTAGGGGAAGTTATATTTGATGATATTTCCTTTGGGAAGGTTGAGGGGAGAGAAGAGTAAAGTTGGAGCCGAATTTATCAGCCAGGAGGTTTGTGATATCTTCTGGCTCAGTATATGTGACTCTATTTACAATCAGCTCTGCAAACAATTGTGTATTGCCTTTGAGGTTGCAGACATAGCTAAAGAATGCTTTGTGGTTGTCCTTGGGCTGGGAGACCAAGCTTACCTCAAATTTGGCTTTGGTAGACTTTATGTGTCCTCTGAGTTGTTTGTTTAGTTTAATGAGAGCGCATTTATTCTGCTGGGTGCTACACCTCCTAATTTTTGCCATGATTTTCTTTCTCCTGTTATACAGCCTATTGATATTGTGATTCCACCAGGGTGGCTTATTTCTTGAGTTAGTTCTGTACTTCTATGGTGGGTACAACTGCTTCTATGCAGCTATTAATATGCTTGTACAGGGTTTCTGTGAACAGTTCTGCATAGGCAGAAGTGTTTTCAGGGTTTATAGGGGCTTGAAAATTTGCAAGGTTCTTACTTAAAAGCAGGAGGTTAGCTTTAGAATAGTTTCTGAATGTTCCCGATTTAGCTAGGAGTACAGGTTTTATTTTTATTTCAAAGGAGACTATTTTGTGGTCTGACCTTACCAGGGAAGGTATTACAGTAGGGGATATTCAGCACTCTCCCATATTAGTGAGGACCAGATCCAGTATGGTTTGCTAATCAAACTAAAGTGTCTGAAAATGAAGTCTCAGCTTAAGAATTTAATGACAATTAGTTTTAATTATCTCAGTCACTAAAACTACAAATTCTTAAAGTCTTGTATGTATTCAAAGAAAGGTATAATGACATTCAGAAAATCAGAACTGCATGATATAAAATCCCCACATCCACAAATGTATTCAAATCCTGGAGTGAGTTATTGTGATCAGACATTCCCCTTTGAGTGCTACCCATACATTTTAACTCTCCCTGTTTTTGTAGACTGTCCCAGTTTTTCCTTCAAATGTTTGTTCTCTCTCTCATAACATTTTTGATTTTCTGGTAAATCACTCATGATTAGTCAGTCACTAATGCCAGTCATTAGTTTTATACTTCTTATTGTTCAAAAATGCATACTTATCATAGGATCATAGGAGGTTACTAGGCTATTTGGCCCTGAGGCACTTAGAAGCCTAGCTAAGAGTTTAGCCCATTTTTAGACAAGTCAGCACCCAATGCCCCTTGTCCAGCAGGGACATGGGTGGAATCTCAGGGATATATTTTCTGTTTCCCATCCAGTTATCCAGGTGTCGCTTAAAAAGGGGTAAAGAAGTACTCTGTTTGATGTGGCGAGGGAGTCTATTCCATAGATGGGGGAGTCTCTGGACACAAATCTGTCCCTCCAACAAGTCCTGGTGATGTCACAGACCAGGTTGAGGCTGCGCATGTGGGTTACTCAAGTGGATCTTGACTTGCGTTTATGCAGCAGTCCCATCAAGGTGTAGTCCATGATCGCCTTGTATGCCAGACAGAGGACACCTCTGAGGAGTCTGTATGAAACTGAGTAGAGAGATAAGGCTTTTAGCCTATATGTGTATGGTAGATGCTTTGCTCTTTTACCTTTTTAAAGTGATATTTAAAAGTGTTATGTTTTTATCCTGATCCCCATTATTTTGGGCTTTGTCAGGAATTCTTGAGCAAATAAGTTGGGAGGTATGGTACTACCACAAAACATTCAAATCTAAATGATATATACTGGTGTTATTTCGGCAAACTAGAAATAAGAGTAGAAGGTGGTTTATTCTGTTGCAATTGCTTGATATAGTTTTTGTCTTTATCAGAATGCTGTCTTCCTTGGAGGGGGCTGGAAAAAAATAGCCATCTTACATTAAGAGGCCCTCCTTGCACCCTTGTGAGAGAAGTCTGTAGCTCAAGACCCATTGAGTTGGGGATTGCTGGAAAAAGTCTCATTTTGGGGCTTTCCTGTTGGTTAGTTTGTGTTAAATCTGTTTAACTTCACTTGGATTTAAGCCACCTGTATGCATGGGTTTGCAGTCAGTTTACTGGAGCTGCTCAGAGTTTGGTGACCTTCACCAAATTACTGGAGTAAATCTGAACTGTAATACAATGCATCCACTGAAATCAACTGAAAAACAAGTATATCTTAAGCCTGCATTGCACTTTGAGAACTGTATTTAACTAAACTGTTGCTTCATTTCTGTTGTTTTTGATGCTGAGAATATTTAATTCTGCACTTTGAATTTTTAAGTACTCCTGCCATATATAGCATAGGCTAGATTCAGACTTACTGAATCTAGACTGTTTGGTATCACTTGAGCACTAAAACCAACCCTCTTACATTAAGATGGCCTTCCTGCATCCTTGTGGCAGAAGTGTATAGCTCAGGACCCATCTGAGTTGGGGATTGCTGGAAAAAGGCTCAGTTTTGGGCTTTCTTACTAGTTAGCTTATGCCACCATTTTTTAACTTCGCTTGTGTTTAAGCCTGTTTGTGTTTAGCTGCACACTGCCCAATGGGGTTAAGCACTGCCTTGCATAGACACAAACCCCCAGAAAGACAATTTTCCCTAGATATCACTAGGTGGATAGCCAACTGGCTCAGTGACAGAATGTATACATTCAAAGTTGTGGATACCAGCTCTACCAGCAGACCAGTTGTCAGTAGTGTACCACAAGGATCTCTGCTGGGCCCTTTACTATTAGGAATCTCCTTCTAGGAAGTCTAGACAAAAGTATATGGCATGTGGCTTACCAAGTTTGCTGACGACTGCAAACTGGGTGCAAACATTGAGCTCCCTAATAATATTGACTTACAAAAGGGGATAGCACAGACAAATGATTTGTGTCAAAGCCACGGACATAAACTAAATGCAAAAAAGTGCATTATTATCCAGTTTGGCAAAGGGGAGGACCTTGCAAACTACAATGTAGTCAGCACTCCCCTTCTAACCCAGTGGTGTGAGATTTGGGAACACAGGTTGATAGCAACCTAAATTTCAATCACCATGTGTCCACAGTGGTAAGGAAAGCCTTCTACATTGCATATCTCATAAGTAAGGGCATTAAATCCAGAACTAGGGATGTTATAACTCCTCTGTACTTGACCCTCATTAGACCACTAATAGAGTACAATGTTCCCTTCTGTATGTGCCTTACCAGACACCTGCAGCAGCTGGAAAGACCGCAGAGGTTTCCCACCAAGAAAATTCAGGGCCATCAAAACATAAGTTACGTGGATAGGCTGAAAGCCCTGTCACTGTACTCTGCATCTTATAGGCTGCTGAGAGATGACCAAAGCCTGGCCTAGAGAGCAGTCTCTGACCCAACCTTAATGGAATTGCTGCACATCCACAAGTCAAATGGGACAAGATCCACTCATTCCAGGGATCTTAACCTAGTCTGTGAGATTAACAGGATATGCTGGAGAGACAAATATGTCTCCCAGAGATCACCATACCTCTGGAATACGCTCCCAATTCATGTGAAGCAGAGCTCCTCAATGGGCCTATTTAAGTGCAACTTTGACAACTGGATAGGAGATTGTAAATTCATCCCAGGGGTGGCATCTATGTCCCTCATGGACAAGGGCAGTCAGTGCTGATCATGGACTAGTGCTGGAAATATAGACTATCTCATGGTCAATCAGGGAAAAAGGGTATAACATGGCTAGGCTTGTAAAGGCTCTAGGGCCATTTGCCTACTAACCTCCTATGAATCTATGAACCTGCATTTCTGTAGAATACAGCCATTCCAGAACATCTCTCATTTTCCAAATTCCAGATTATCTTTCCTCCTCATAGTTTCTCTGTTCATAATCTTTCTTCATTTGTTTAAAATCTTGTGTCTTCTAATATAATTACATCTACATCACATGTATCACACCACTCCAAAAACTCATATTCTTCTTGCTATATTCTTAATACTATTCACATTTATAGAAAGTACTCTACATTTTTCATTTTCCTATTTCCTTAGATTCATGGTTTCATAAGTTCATAGCTAATTACTAGGCTAGCTTTCTTAATAAGCCATGCTAAGCCTAACCAATCTCCTTTCCAAAGGTGAGAATCAAAAACTGTACCTTTTGACTGTGAGCTAAACACCTTAACCATTCTATCAAGCCCCAGTATTTAGCTGCATGAATTGTTTTTCATCCATTTCCTTTCTTTTTTCTTTTGGACTTATCCCTTTACATTTTCTTTTCTGTCTTTTCCCTTTTTGGACTTATCCCTTTACATTTTCTTTTCTGTCTTTTCCCTTTTATCAATACTATTCTTTTTTCCTTTTACTATCTCCCTGCTTATGTCTTTATCACTTATTTCAGAACCTTCTTCTACATCCTCCTATTTCTTTCTCATCTAATTTTCTTCTGTTTCTACTACTTCTAAATTTTCTTATCTTTGTTCATGTTCTTCTTTCTTTTTCTTTTTCCTTACAGTTATTTACATTTTTGCAATCTATCCATTAATTTCCAATTTTCTTACATGTATATATTTCAATTCACATTTTTGCATCATGTCCCATTTTCTACAAATTTAACATTTTCTGTTGTCACAGTTACATTGGGCTTGTTTAATTCATTATATCCGAGTGATGCTTCCAGGTGCATTTGCAATTAACTCCTACTGATGTCTCTAGGCATCAAATATTGTCTGTTCCTATTTGAATCAATAATTCCAAAACCATGCTATGTACAAGGTTTTAAAATATTTCATTTTAAAGCTTACACAATGGCAAACTCAACTGCATTAGTATTTGACATCTGTCTAGTGCAGGTAAACAGATATTAACTTTTTTTTTATGATATTAATTTATATAGATTCCATTTTCATATTTTTCTAAATATCTCAATAACCAAGAAACATAGACAGAACTCTTTAGTCTCATATCCTATGGGCTAGGCTTATAAAGGCCCCAGGGACATTAGCCTAGTACACACCTATGAACCTATGAACCTATATGAAAGCTCTCAGTTAGATATATAAAATGCTGCTGACAGTATGTGAGTAACTTGAGTGGTTGCTGAGATATTGTAAGTTGTTTACAAAATATTACAAATGTAATAGTGTGTTTACTGTAGCTTATACAATTTGGTTTAAGACCTAGAACCTAAAGAATTCTACCACTATAAAAATAGTTTGTGCTGAAAAGTTTGCCATTTATACTTCTTTCATAACCCTTATGGTTCCAGAAATAAGAACATTTGTTGGAAATGTGAGGTCATAATTTGATTCGGGTCTATATTATATGTTCAAAGAGACTTTTCTTCGAACATATAATCATCAACACCTAAAGAACGAATGCTCTAAAGCGCGAATGGCCACGGCCGCAAATTTTTTTCCTCGGGGAAAAAATTCAGTTGACCGTTATCGGGAATTGCCCTTTTCCCCAATGTAGAGTGATCTCTGAGTTGGTATATTTAGTTAGAGGGGGTGTGGGGAGCACAGCCCCCCACATCGGTCAGTGCGGGGGGGGGCAAAGCCCACAAGTTAATTAGGGTTTTGAAGTTTGTGTTTTTTGTGTATGGCCCCGTGAATTTATTCCCAAGGAAAAAAATCCATGGACGTGGCTTTTCGTGCTTTAGAGCATTCATTCTTTAGGTGTCAATGAGTATATGTTTGAAGAAAAGTCTCTTCAAGCATATAATGTAGACCCTTTGATTCTGTGAACAGGCTTAGGCTCCACCCATTGGAAGTTGCAGTGCAAACTTCCTGAGCCCCATTGGAGTGAATGTTCTTCTTTTCAACAAAAAAAAAAAAAACAACATAAAACATGTTTTGAGTTGTTCCCAGTATTTTACAACACCCCATTCCCTTCCACATTTATCATACTTGGTATACATACAATATTTTGCTTTCTCTTTCTATTTTTAATGTAATAGTATAACCCAAGCCACCAGTCCATAAACCCCTTTTGTCATAAACTTTTGTGATGTATAATACTTCTTTACATAAAGCTTTCAAATATCATTTCAAAGTTTCTCTTTCTACCTCTGTTTGTAATTGTACATGAATCTTCTTTTTTGTTTCCCTGTTAAATGTTTTTATCACATAAAGATCCCATGTGTTATCTTTCTTTTTTTTCATATTCTCTAAGAAAAAATTCCCATTGAAAAAACAGTCTCAAATATAATGTCACAAAATGTCTCTTTGTTAATAAGATTAAATGTTCTTAACTTGTGTCATTTTACACATAAAGGAGCTAGTAAATTGTCCCACTCTTCATACATGTCCATTTATTTGTCTTCTTTACTTTGAATCCATACCAAATACTTCTGTTTTTCATTTTCTTTTGCCTTCTTTTCTGTTACTCCATTTTTTCCTTCTTTTACTTTCTCTGCATATGTTTTCATTTCTATCTCACCACTATTCTTCAGGATTGTCTCTGCATCCTCATTTTGTACTTTCTTCATAATGTCTCCCCCACAGGAAACATCTCCTTCTTTTCTTCATTTTCTGGCTCACTCTGGACCACCATTTCATTAAGTAAATCATGCCACAACCCTCCTGATTGGAGGGCTGTAATTAAACATCCATCATTAGCCTGCATCTGCACCTAGAACAGAAACAGGAAATGCTCCTCCAAAATGGGCCCTACTCACTACAGTGATCAGTAGAGCAGGCTTCCTGATATCCTGGCCAAAGTTCTCTTAGTCAGTATAAATACTAGCTCAGGTCTTCCCTAAAAAAGGGGCATTTGGCTTAACAGGACTACCCCAGTCAATAAAACATATAAAAAATAAATTATGATTGCTATTATATCTCAGTATGTCTTGCACCTGACTATTTTAATATACCAGAATCATTAAGAGGTTATGGTTATTACATGTCAATGTTCCTCCCACTGATTGCAGGTTTTTATTTCCCAGAATCCAATTCAAGCTCCCTTTATATCAGTTTTCACATGCTAGACATAAGGAAGCACTGTTTTCATCTTCCATGGGTTACAGGCAGTTTGAACAGCTTCTAAAACTTATTTTCATTTTCACTTTTTTTGTAATTTTTGTATGAATTACTCTGATTTGTGTTCAGTTCTTACATCTTTAAAGTTCAACAAAACAATCTATGTGACCTGCATATTATAAGGCTTCCTATATTTGATGAAGTGATGACAGACTCTCTTCCACATTCTGTATGTGGTGTCAAAACTGTCATTGTAATCCAGGAACTGTTAATTTACCACTCTGGCTTCTAATTCAAAGAATTTCTAACAGGCATGTGAACTACTTTGCTATTCACCAGTATCTGCAGTGGGAAGATTTGTGTTATTTTGATTGTTGGCAAAATGTGCTGTATTTGTTTAAAATATTTTCCTTAAAATGCAGCCCATAACACAATAAGTCCAACTTTCTGTTCTTGAATTTGGGTTAATGATATTTTTTCTCTTTCTAATAAGGTATAAATTTAATTTTATGTGACATTTTCCCACCATTGGTGTATTGGAAGCTACACCTTTGTCTTCTTACAATGTAGTTTACCCAGGGGTGGCTCATGGTATCGGACTGCAGGACTACACCCCTCCCACCTAGAAACAAATGAAATAAAAATTGTGAAACATAAAATTAAAAAAAAAATTGTTTTTACAAGTACCAGACTTCCGTGCAGTTTGTCAAGTGCATTCCGGACAATGGAGCTTTGCTGTAAAATTCCCCTGTTAACACATAGTGGTGGGTAGAGGTAATCAGGCTTGAATCCTGTACCTTGGATGCAGGTGGCAAGGACCTGAATTCCCTACCCACCACTATTTGTAAAATATTGCAGATTTTTGCCTCATATTTGTTCTGTTCCTCATAAAATCTGTGGTTTCTGTATCTTCAGCTTTCCTTGCAAAGGTTTGTAGTGCAGTGGTGCACTGGTAGCATTGTTGCCTAGCAGCTACAGGTTCTCTGGTTTGATTCTTGGCTGGGGTGCCTTCTGTGTGGAGTCTACATGTCCTCCTATCCCTTACAAAGATGTTTCCCTCTGCTGAAATTTGGTTTTGTTTTGTTCCAAGTCAGACTAGTTTCCTGGTTAACAAATGTTTAAAAATAACAGGCATTTGAATTTCCGACTTCATTTTCTTCAGAAAGTACATGGTAAAACAACCTTTTATTCTAGCAATTGTCTAAGTTTATAACATGGATATTTGAAATTTGCCCATATTTTTGGGACTGTATTCCCCCATTATTGGCCTTGTCCATGTATTTTGTGCTAAGGTTGAGAGCTATGGTGAGAACTGAATTCACTGAATGTTTGGGGGCTGTATTCCCCCCATTGCTGGCTTTGTCCACATGTTTTTTGCTAAGAGGTTGAGAGCTATGGTGAGAACTGAATTCACTGAATATGTTTGGCAGCTGTATTCCCACATTATTGGCTTTTTTCAGGTGTTTTTTGCTAAGAGGTTGACAGCTATGGTGAGAACTGAATTCACTAAATGGTAGCCATTTAAGTTTGTCTTCCTCTGTTTCAGCTGATTTGGCATAGTGGTATGTTTCTCTGACTGTTATGCACAGGGTCCCCTAAGTTCAAGACATGGCAGTGAAATGTATGGTGGTAACACAGCATTTTATTCTAGCAACTTTCCAACATTATACAAGCAATATTTAAAATGTGTCCCTGGTGTTTGGCCTTTTGCCCCCTCCCCCCCCAATAAATTCTGGCTTTTTCCAGATTTCTTGTGATGCAAAGTTCAGAGGTACAGCTGAGTGTCAAGTAGATTTTACAAGGAGCTGAGAGCTGCAGGGGAACAGAAGTTTAGTGGTAGTGTACTTGCTTTTGATGCAGAAGGCTGTGGGTTCTACTCCCACAGTAGGTAGATGCATTGCTGATACTGTACTGTGTTGTAAAGGGGGTGGATGCTGCAGTCCTTTTTGGCAAAGATTCCTAGTAACTATGAACCTGTTATCAGTTTACCATTCATTCCCTATTGAGGTATTACTAGCTTATCATTTTTTTAATGCATGCAACATAGGCAATTTATTCTTCAAGGGCAACATGCACTTTATATGTAGATGAAACAATGACATATAAAGTTGTTTGCTAGCAGCAACCTCTTTATTAGTTACAGATTTCTTTAATGTGGATTTTACTACTTCAGAGATTGTGCATATTTACTGATACTGGTGGACTATAGCAGGTTGAGTAGACTTTTTATGATGGAAATGTTCTGAATTGGGCAGTTTTGTCATTGCTGCATGCATTTTGTTTCATTGTTTACTGGAAAAATGTTCAAAACAATAAATTTAAAATTCCCTCTAACAACTGTACTGTATTGTACAAGGGATATAATGTAATACATTCAGGAAGGTGTATCAAAGAGCATGTGTATGTTTCATGTTCAAGGGGCCTATGATTTTGAAAACATCCCAAAGTTAATCTTTATCTATCACTGGCAAAATGTATTTTCTTTGAATGTGGGTTTCAATGCTGTTTCAATGCATGTGAGTTTCAAGGGCAGATAAGTTTTTAATGCTAAGTCTATTTTCATTGTGAGACTGCATTGCTTTGTTTAACATATATCTATTAGGGTTTGTGCTGTAAAATGCAAAATAAAACTTTCAAATGAAATCTAAATCACCACAGAAGTAAAGCAATATGCACATTACAGTGTTTATGGTTAATGGGGCAAAATAACCAAGGAATGGGACATTAGAATGGCTGCAGGGGAGAGGTTCCATTCGACCATGATTTTGTGAGGGGGGAAGGGTAGCAAACTCAGACATCCCCTGTTGAACTATACCTCTCAGTTGTCCATATTTTTGCAGAATGAATAGATATTTGCTTCTTATTTTTGGTTTGTTCCTCATAAAATTTGTGGTTTCTAGCAAATCATTTAGGAATAAAGTCACTAAATGACAGACATTAAGTTTCAGGCATCATAACTTTCAGAAAAATGCATGCTAATGCAAGACCTGTTATTCTATCAACAGTCTTATGTTTATACAAGAGCAATTTTTAGTAGTGTTTGTATGTTCCCCCAATATATTTGGCCATGTCCAGATTTCCTGCATTAAGAGGTTGAGAGGTACCTGCAAATCGCTTTGTAGAATTAGAAATATCCAAACCTGTCAATTGTCCCCAATTTTGGCTCAAAATGTTGCTCTCCCCTAATAATCCCTCCTCAAAATGGCAATTTTGGAAGAAATCATGGAGGGTTTACAATTATATATAACTGTAATGATCAGAGTTATAGATTACTTTTATTTCAGAAATGCATGTAGATGCTCTTATTTTGTTAGCTGCTCAAGTTAACAGTGTTAATATTAAAAAGTTGTCCCTTTTTTGACAGGTTCCCAGCTGTATTGTGTGGCAACTTTATATTTTTGCATCCCATTTTTGGTCTGTTTTTCATAAAAGTGTGGTTTTCTGGCAAATTAGAGGCAAGTCATTAAAGACTGAAGTTAGAAAATAATGGCAGACATTTGAGTTTCAGATTTCATACCCTTCAGAAAATTCGTACTAATGCAAGACCTACTACTATTCTATTATCTAAGTTAATAAGAGCAATATTTAAAAACTGTCCTTATTTTTGGGCCAGTGTCCCACTTCTAGTTCTATGTATGGCTTTGTCCAGATTTCTTGCTCTGAATTTGAGAGGTATGAGTGTCAGAGCCATCACGTCAGCCAGAGACATTTCAAATTGTGAGATACTTGTTGAACCCCACTCTCCATTGTAGTGGCTCTGGATGTGTCCAAGGAAGGCAAGGAGCAGTTATGCAGTGTAAGTGTGCAGAGTATTCCCCCATCCAAGGTAGACCACAAATACAATTGTGGATTTTCATCTGTCCTTGATTTTGCAGAATGTTCTGGTTTTCTGTCATATTTTTATACTGTTGATTTACTATTCAGGAAATGCATGCTGTCACAGTGCTGTGTTGATCTGTTTAAGTAGCAGTGATTTAATGATCATCAGGTAAGCTTGTCGGAGATTGTAAGATGCAAGTAAGCTTTAATAAGCATATTGTTAAAGAATTACCAGCATTGAAAGCTTTTTTGTTGTTGCCATGCAGAGAATATTTACATAACTAGATAATGTATAAGCCTTGGGTATTGAAATGCATATGACAGTATTTGTAATAAAAGGACAGGATTACAGTATTTTCAGAAGCTCATTACATTTGTTGGAGACTCGCAGTCATCTTTTGTTGGAGACTTGCAGTCATCTTTGCAGGCTTTACCCGTAAACTAAACGGAATGCCAATCTATCATGTGTGGTCCATAACTTGTGCAGGAATCCATTAAGCAATTTATCTTGAGCTTGTTTCTTGTTTGCCATTAATTTTTTACTTTGATCATGTCTTCTCCATGAAACAAGTAGATTGTTGTGTCAGGCAGCAGGTCTTTTGGATAAGAAACATTTTTACAAGTGGGGGTATCACAGAGATTGCTACTTTCAGCATGTTACTTGGTAATTTTATAAAGCTGAATATAAATTATAATTAGAACTGCAGTGCAAGGAGTAGTGGTTTTAGTTGAGTGTTGCTTGTTTTTTTTTATACTTGATTTTGACTGGCATTCCAGTAATGTATTTAAAAAGTAATTTATTTTTTCATGCCTCACAACCTGTTTCCATCTGGATATTAAGTAAGTTGTCATGTAGCCAATGCATTGAAATATTTTTTTCTTCTACACTTCATTTTGTCTTGATTGGACCCCCGTAATGACTGTTTAGCACCCAGGGCAGCGTATTTAATTAAAGTTCCATTTGTTGTGGTTTTAAGCATAGCCCCACCCCTTTCTAGTTGGCCACACCCCATCCAATTGGCCCCATCCATTCAGCTGTCTCCTGCAGCCCTCCTTTAATTTGAAGTCACCAGCCGCCACTGAGTTTACCAACATTTCATCCAAACCGTAAACATTGAGTTTGACAAATTAGTATTTTTTTCTGCATTGTGAATACTGACAAGATTTGTAAGATTATGGCATTCACTTTTTTTCTCTAAGGATATGATATCTTATTTCTAAAAGGGAATTATGGCCCAAGGACAGGACCGCCCAACAAAACTGCAGCTCAAACTATGTGTTTCATACTGGTTCTGACCTCTGGCAAAGCCAGGATGTACATACTGCCTTGCTCATACATTCTTTCACCACCCAAGAAAGATGAGCAGGCTTACATCTCATCATTCCTTCTCTGCCTCCTGTTAGTTCCAACAGGCCCTTAGGCTGCTAATCAAAGTCAGGTCACCTGGCTTGCAGTCAGATCTTTATTTCTGTCTGCCATTGAGCTGAAAGCCTGACCATATTTGTGTTGTTTGTTGTTAATGGGAAAACAAATTAAAAATGACTACAGTACTACACTACTACTACTACTACTACTATTACTAATAATGATAATAAAATGAAATTGTTTAATTATTTGAATGTTGACATCCATCTTGTGGGCTGTCAGCAAGAGGTCCAAACACTTTCTCTAGGGTAATAGTGCAACTTCTCAGATGGACCCTGTGGGTTTGGCTACTCCTATGGTGTACTTGCACATAGATTTCTTAAAGAATATCCTAATATTAATCTGAGATATTATAAACCCAATGTGTGCTATAGATTGAAGAAAATCTGATTGGAAGCATATTTAAGATGAATGTTCAAAAGATCTGATAGTAGAGCCTTACTTTATTTAAAGATCTGAGATTAGAATAGCAAGAACTGGAGAAATCCACCAGTATTTTGACAATCTTGGAGCCTAGTATACATTATATTCTTGTAATAATGGCTGTCGTTGATGTGTTTAGTGATAACTGAGCATGGAATTATTTTTTTGTAGCAATAATGATAGTTTTCAACAGATTTGACAATGTTGGCATCTGGGAAGCACTAATAATACTTCTTAGGACTGCTGTCAACAACTTGCAGCTTGTAACTTTCTTTTGCTTGAATGCTGATACAAGTTTTCATCTTCAAATAGTTCATATGGGGTGTTACAGCAGCTCACATACTCAAATCAGATGTCAAATCGTATAATGTCAGGTCTAAAAATTAATCTCTGCTCTATATTAAGAATACTATACTGACTTGGGAATAGTATCAAAATGTAGGTTCAGTTATCTTTTGTTGCTAGTTTTCCAAGTATTTTATCCACAGACTGAAGTGCCCAGTCAATTTTTTCCAGTGATGCTGTGTGACACTGTTTATATTATTTATTTATTTATTTATGTTCCTAGCTACTTACTGGCATGCAGTTTAGGTGATCATTGAGAAACCTAACCCAATTTCCCAACTGTCTCAAAGCATTGTCTTGTTAAGTGACTTGCACAAGGTCACACAGTAGGAAATGAAGGCTGTAGAATCAAACTCTGTACCATAGGAAGCATCTCCTTAATGTCTCATAGCCTTAATGCTCTGTGCTAACTGCCAGAGTTTACTCTTTCATGGCTGGGTTAATCCCACTATGCCAGTGTCCTCTTTTCAGGGGATAACCAATGTGATATTCATACTGACTACATGAGATTTGTCAAGGGCACTAGGGAACTTCCCCTACTCTTTTTATACAGGTACTCGATTCATTGTTATGCCTCCTTTCTTCCAGTCCAGACGCGTAGGTGGCTTGGAGAAGCATGAAGCTGAAAATCAAACATGGAGAAGGAAGAAGGTGTTTTTCAGGTATTGGATATGAGTGGAGCTATTAATTGAAGTGCAGAAAAGTTACGTATGTTAATTAATCGGAGACTAAGGGGAGTGAAGAGAATAGAGAAGGGAGAAAGGAAAGGGAACGAGAACTGGGAAAAGGCAAAAAGAAGGAGTTGAAGTAGGTATTATGGATTTGGAGGAGTTATTTACACAAAATTTGTTTGCAACAGATACTACACCTGAGCATGTTGTTACATCTGTCAGGTCAGGGGATGGCTGTGGGATGTTTATTTGAAAGAACTAATTGAGCAGACTGAGCCAGAAAGTGAAAAGGCAGTGTCATGGGGTGAAATAATCGGCATAATACAAATAAAAGAAGTTCAAGAAATAAGGAATGAAGAAAAGAAATCATATGCACAAATGGTAAGTGAAGACAAGAAAACAAAAGTAAGAAGAAAGCACTGAGTAAGGATAAATAGGAAAACAGAAAAGGAACTGGACAGGTATAAAATATGGGACAGCATAATTTCACCACTGGGTATTGAATATAGAGAGGTAAGAGCATCTATTTGTATTAACAGAGGTACTTTTTGTGACTTATTTCCTAGAAAGCATAATATATGGAAAATTTCTTAGAATAATATGAAAAAGAAAGAATGAAAATCCTAGGACCTGATATGTTGTGTAAGCATTTAATAGAGAAGCAAAAAAAAAAAAAATATATATATATATATATATATATTCATACAATTTCATACTAAAGTTGAATGAGACAATTTAAAACACTATTTAAAAACTCTGTAGAGATATAATGTACATTACAAATATTTATGGCAATAGAGGTTTATGGACTGGAGGATGGGAATGTGGTGTTGTATTGCAAATGCAAAATGACAAAATAATACATCTGCCCGGTATGATTAATGTGGAGGGGAATACAGGATTGTTTAAATACTGGGGACAACCAAAGACATGTTTTTTTTTTGTGGTACAAATGACCATTTAATCAATAATTGTGACAAAAAGAAATGTTTCATTTCCGGTAAAGTTGGTCATGTGAGCAAAAATGTATAAAGTGTGAAAAAATAGGACATTCATGGATAGACTGCAATGTTAAACAGAATCATACACAGGAAACAAAGGTAGACCAATAAAGAGAGTGTTTTCATAGATAAAATAGAAGAGACACAAAAAGAAAATAGAAATGAGGAAGCTATAAGGATGGAAATAAAATAATATATGAGGGAAAAAGAAAACCAAGGAGAGATAGAAGAAGAATTAAGTGATTCAAGTGATGAAGGGGAAGATAAATGGATGAGAGTTAAAAGTAAAAGAAATTATATTGGGAAGAGACTGAAAGATAGAAAGGGATAAGAGGAAACAAAAAAGGAAAAGGATAAATGCATTAGAAACGTTTCTGCAAAGTGAAAATCCTAGCCATAAATGCGAATAGTATAAAGAATGTTCAACGACGGTTAAGAATGTTGGAATGGTGTCGATTGTTAGATATGGATATCATAATATTGACAGACATATGAATAACTACAGAGGAAGAAAGAATACAATTAAATGGGTTATGGAATGTAAGGTTGCATGGAATATAGGAGAAGAAAAATGCTCAGGCATAGCAATTATATGTATAAAAATGTATAGAAATTTTGGATTACATGTTAGTAGTATTACGAAGAATATTAATAATAGATATAAGATGGAAAAATGGATATACAGGGTAATTTCATGTTACACATACACTTTAGAGAAAAAGAGAGAGATTATATTTAGAAAAATGCTTGATTACTTTAGTTTGAATATACAAATTATAGTAGTGGGAGACTAACTCTGATTTAAGACATAAGAGAAAAGAAGGGGCAGATATAAAGGTTATTTTGGACTTGATTAAAAGTGGAAAATATATTTATGGGAAAGAAAACACTGGACATACAAAAGGGGTGATGGGAGATCTGCAATTTATTATTTTATATTATCAGAGAGTTTAAAAATATTACACAAAGGAGTGAAAATTACAGGTTTCTCCGACCATGTACCAATTTGGATAGAGATTTAAGAGAAACTAGGTTATATAATATAGGCTGTGGTATAAAAAGAATCAATGAAGCAGATTTTAATCATTATGTAAGGAATATAATACATCAGTTATGGTTAGATAATATAGACATGAGAAGATTTTATAAAGACTGGACAAGCTGGTGGATTAGTTTATTAGAAAAATATAAAAAAAGAAGCACTGGAATGGCAAATGATAAAAATAATTCAAGATATTTTTAAATATGAGGAAATTACTAATCAAGTCTTTAAAGACATAATAAGTAGCAAAGAAAGTTTTTTTAGAAAACAGGAAAGACAATTATATGAAATGAATCAAGAAAAAATGTGAAAAGATGTTATTTAAACAAACATATTTTCACAAGAAAGAAGAGAAGAGAAGAAGTAGCACCATATCGAAGTAAAATGGTTAAAGAAAAGAAAACAATAAGAGAACTAAGGAACAATGAAGGAAATATAGTTAATATGCGAAAAGAGAAATACAGACAATAAAAAGACATATTCTGAATACCTTTTTTCAAATGAGAAGCTATAGGGAAATATAAATGGAATGTTAAAAATTAACTAAAGAAGATAATATGAGAATGGAAGAAAAGATTACAATGACAGAAGTAGAAAAAGTTTTGAAAACAGTAAATGTAGAAGCAGCTACAGGTTTAGACAGAACTGATTATCTAATGCTCAGAGATCTGCAAGATTGGCAAAAAGAATATTTTTAAAGGTGTTAAATGAGTGGTTTGAGAAAGGGTAAATGATGAAAGGATATGTATGGGTGCAATGAAATTTATATGGAAAAAAGGAGAATGAGTAGATATGAAGGCCATTGCTGTTGAACAATGTTGACTATAAGTTTTTGTGAAGGTAACAGAAAAAAAAAGATTAGTAAGCAAAGCTAATAAGTTACTAAATGAGATAGTTTTTGGAATAAAAGGAAACAATCTTTTAATGATTAAAAGAGAATTGGTAGATGATGTATGATAAATAGAAAACCAGAATCAAAAATATAAATAGGAGATGAAAGTAAAGTATTTGTTAAGGTACAGCATGAGGTAGTATGGTAGAGTTTTAAATAATATAATATAAGTAATAGAATATTTAATAATTTGGTATCAGTGTATAAAAGAAATAAAATAAAACTAGTAGTTAATGGTTGGTTAAGTGAGAAAATAGAAATTGAATGTGGTATCAAACAAGGATGTCCAGCAAGTAGCATTTTGTTCACATGAATTATGAATGCAGTTGTCAGTAAGATATTTAGCACTGGAGGAAGCTAAATGTTGCACACCCGAGGGAATTCTCATCCCATAAATTTTTTATGCATATGATCTAGTAATAGAAGCCAAAATGGCAGTGCCGTGTATGGCAGTGGCCTCTCTGGCTCCCAATATCACTTTTTGTTTTCATTGGATGAATCTGCTTCTTGTTGTCTAGTGAGCGGACACTGTGGTGAAAATGTTAGTGGTGTCGAAATGTGTAGTAGTGTATGTTTTGCCTGTTTTCTAGCAAAATAACATGCAGAGGTGAAAGTTAGGGCCTGCAATGGTGAGCAAGCTGATATGGAGTGTGGAAACGGAATTTTTTTTTTTTTTTTTGAAAATGGGACTCCTTGAATGCAGTTTTGTGTTAGAGTGATGGAATATGGAGAAGGAGATGGTCTGGTTGGTGGTCTGCGTTGTAGGCAGAGAGGAAAGACTTGGTGGTTGCTGGTGATGGCATGGCCAGTGAGGCCTGCAGGTACAGGTGATTGATAGACTGTGGTCAGAGAGGGTAGGAAGGAGAAATGTTGGACTAAAAGATGCTATAGATGGTCGGGACTGCAGGTAATGGTGGGTGGAGTGATGGAAAAGACTATTTATATAATGTTGATCTTTGGTTGGCTCTTTGACTGTTGTGTTATTGCTGTTTACTGTTACATGTAGTTGTGTTTGCTGTTATGTTATTGTGCATGAGCTTGGAGGAATGTAATTTTGTTCAGCTGTACTCGGTATGGTTGAATGACAATAAATGTTTGCTTTGCTATTGCTGTGCTTTGCTAATAGTTGTGAAAAATGAAGAATGGATGCGAATAGCTATTAAAACACTCAATAAAGAATTAGGAGTATTAGGTTTGAGTATTAAAGAAAAAAAGAATAAAGGAATGCAATTTTCAGGAAAAATAGAGGGTATTCAGTTTAATAAAGTAGAGACAGAAATTTTGGGAATAAGATTTGTTAACAAGCAGCAAAAATTGACACAATGGAAGAACATGATACATAAAATAAGGAACATTTGTATATTTTGGATAAGATTTACACTTACATATAAGAAAAAAGTATGTTTATTCAATTCAGTAATATTAGGTAAGATGGCACATCTAGCCAGTGTATTTATTATACCAGTGGAATGTGAAAAAGAATTATTATCTGTGTTATTTCCTTCCATATGGGGATCTAAATTGAACCCCATTAAAAGAGGAATTCTTTATGTTACAAAAAAGGAAGGAGGTTGGGGGTTAATAAATCCAATTGTGCATATACTTTCATTGTATTTATATAAAGCATTAACAGGAATAAAAGAAAAAGAAAATTTGCTAATAAAATAATAGAAGTAAAATATAAAGCAATTTGGGAAAAGCTTAAATGTTTTAAAAGAAGTAAATGAATTGTTTGCATGGAAATGAAAATATATCAGGAGAAAATATTATGGAAAATTGATTTAAGTAATATAGCAAAAAAATAGGAAAGAATGGTATGAAAATATAATGCAAAATTTTATTATATTTATCCTTGATAGCATTTGGGAGAAAGGAAAATAAAAGCTATAAAAGCAATTATGAAAAGATGAGAAAAATATGTAGAATGTATAGATTTCCTGTGGAGATTGTCCATAAATAGGCATCCAGTAAAGATAGACATGACATATAAGAAAATAAAAGAAAGAGCTTGTACACATTGTGGGGAAATAAAGACTGCTGAACATGTTTTTCTGAAATGTAAGAGAGTAAATCAATTATGGGAAGGGATATGTGTCAAAGATAATATAAAATGATTGAAAATATCAAAATTATAAAAATGGACATGATAGAATGTGGATATTGTGAAAATATGAAACAAAATGATGTAGATAGATTAGATGAAAATTGTTGTTTAATATGGATTGTCTGGAATGAAAGGATGAATGACAACATTTAATGGGAAATGGATACAGTCAGAAATGTTGAAGAAAATAAGGTTTTGTGGGAAAAGGAGTGGAGGCAATCAACAGTTTAAAAGAAAAAATGTTTTTTTTTTTGAAAATATGTAAGTTGATTGTAAATAATTGTAAATATGATGTAAAAGCTTGTATATAGCATTATATATTGTATATTATGGATTTTAATAAAAGCCCCCTACTCTTCCTCTACAATGAGACCAACTTAAGTTTTATTTACTCATTATTAGACACATGGTTATTGGAGGTCTTTTCTCAAAATTCCAAGCTATCATACTTTGTATCATCCTAAGTTAAAATAGACAGTAGAATACTTGGCTATATGAAAAAAAGATAAATGTATACATCAGCCAAAATAGTAGCAGATAGATAAACCTTTATGGGGAGTTCTCCTTTTGTAGCAGGTTGGAGTAACCTCAGGGTTTATTAAATTAAGTGATGGACTGCATGAGACATAACACCTGGATGAAGGATGGGGTGGGGTATTTTTGCCACAAAGAAAAATACATTTGGTTGATTTTTTTTCATTCAGCCTTGTTGGACTTGGCAATTGAAATCTAGATCCTTACAGATACAGCAGAGATCGTAACACGAGCCATCCTCAGAAAAGTCTAGTTTGCTCCATTGCAACTTGTATATTTTCAAAGAAATTTCTGATGTAAGTAACCCATATTGGAAACGATCACATGATCCCAAGGGAACCAGCTTCCTGTTTGTTAAAATAAGATGTAGATATTCAAAGTCAGCAGTAAGACAGTTTGATAGCTATCTTTCTGTTTGGACCTCAGAGGTACTGTAGCCTTGTTCTTTCTTATAATTTTCAGTACTTTTAAGGGATAACTATATTCTTGGATCAATGGCATTATGTGAATGTACACATACAGATAATATTTATTCCTCATGTGAATACAGTTTTGGCATCAAAGCACATCAAAATAACTGGTTAAAGCTAATGGTTAACTTGCTCTGAAGGTGGATTGCTGCAGTAATTGATAAAAAAATGTGCACTCAAAAAAATGAGACAGCATGAAATAGCAGGGAAATGAATAATAAAAACAGTGACTCTCCAGTCCATATTTAGATAGTGCTTTATATAAATGGAAGAGTCAATGTCAAGTTGCTAATTAGGATGTCTGGCAATATATACAAACTGACACCAGTTACATGCAATGAGTTTGTGAAGGATCACTTGCAGTAGTAGGTTCAGTAATAGAAGCTATATTGCTATGAATAAAAATAAGGAACAGCTCAGCATATGATATATATATATATATATATATATATATATATATATATATATATAAAGTGATGTGGACTTTGATAATAGTTTAGAGCAGATGGGACTTGAGTTCCAACAGAAGGGGTATAAAGTAAGTGATACATGTAGGACACAAGAGGAAGTGAAGAGAGATAGGGGTACAGCAACTAGGTCATATTTCTCTACACCACAGATAAATGATAGGGCAGATAAGGTTAGGCCAAGTGAAATGCAGTTTATGTTGACCTATTCCACAGATGATCACCAGCTGAAAAATATTTTTCAGAAACATTGGCATGTATTACAGGCAGACTCCAGGATATCAGGTTTAGTTAGAATACAACCTAAATAGGGATATAAAAATAAAAATTCACGTAAGTATAGGTTATGCTATTCGAAGCTCACAGGATGTCCAGTTGATAATGAGGATGGCTATGGGACACATAAATGTGGAAAATGTGGGTATTTTGAACATATGGATGAAACAGATGTGTTTATACATCCATTTACTGGGCAGGAGCATAAGGTGAAGGCCCACGGTAATTGCAACACCAAGAATTTGGTGTATTTGGCTAGATGTGTAAAATGCCCATCATTTTATGTGGGCAAGACCAACAGGCGGATGAGGGAAAGGGTTCAAGATTACCTATATTGTGCCCGCAGAGGTTTGAAATATAGTGTTATAGCCAAACATATTAGTAATATAGGTAATGAACATAGTTTTAAGTTCCTAGTCTTAGAGATCTTGCTGTCAAATGACAGGGTTGAATGACCACATTTTGGTTAAACCCACTTTACAAGCTCAGAGGTTGAAAATATGATTGTATTGCACATGTATAAAATATTGTTTTGTGTATTTTTAGTTGTTTTGTATGTATTTTGGGCATAATATTTTATTTTATTTTATTTTTTATAAATTATTATAATGTGTTTTCATGCATTTTATATGTATATGTTTGAAATATAGCTTAGAGTAGTCATGCTTCTTTTAGAATTTGGTCACTATGTAGTTACAGAGAAGTGATATGTTGCTTAGCGATATCGAAATGCACATTGTTCCCATTGGATGACTGGATTTAAGAGGAAGAAATAAATGTGGAGTATTTTATGGTGTGTCAAGATCTGATGAAGCAACAGTGTTTGTGAAAGTGCTTATCAAAATAAAATTACCCTTTGATTTTATGCCATGGTGGTTTCTTTCAGCCTGTTTCTGCTCTGTGAAGTTTGGATTTTATACTATGAATTTTTATTCATTTATCAGCTTTATTATTTTCATCAATGCCACCACTCTAACCCATATAACATAGCTGGTCTCATTACCCTCTTGTAGACCTTCTCTTTCACTCTTACTGGTACACGTCTGTCACAAATCACTCCTGACATATTTCTTCACCCACTCCACCCTGCCTGTACTCTCTTCTTCACCTCTCTTCCACACTCACCATTACTCTGAACTGTTGATCCCAAGTATTTAAACTCATCCACCTTTGCCAGCTCTACTCCCTACATCCTCACCATTCCTCTATCCCCCCTCTCATTCACACACATATATTCTGTCTTAGTACTGCTGACCTTCATTCCTCTCCTGTCTAAACCATATTTCCACCTCTCCAAGGTCTTCTCTACCTGTTCCCTACTCTCACTATAGATCACAATGTCCTCTGCAAACACCATAGTCCACGAGGACTCAAGTCTGATCTTGTCTGTGAACCTGTCCATCACCACTGCAAATAAGAAAGGGCTCAGAACTGATGCTTAATGTAATTCCAACTCCACTCTTGAATGCATCATCCCTACCGCAGACCTCACCACTTCACACTACCCTCATACATAGGGTCTATATTATCTTGTTGAAAGACATATTCAGCAAACACTTCTTCATTGACAAGTAAACAGTGAACCCTGTAACTGCCAAACAGCCACATCAGTGACATTTTCCCAAGAGAAATAAGCACTTGGCCTAATAAACAAAAAACAAACGTTCAAGCCCTACACCCCCCTAACTAAATATACAAACTCTAAGATTGCACTATAGTGTGGAAAAGGGCAAATCCCCGAAGACTGCCAAGTGCTTTTTTCCCCTGGGAAAAAAGTCGATGATGTGGCCATTTGACAATTACAGAGTTTGCTGTTTACTTGTCGATGAAGACATGTTAATTGAACACATCTTTCAACAAGATAATATAGACCCAATACATATCCTGTACCACTCTTACATACTTCTTTGCCACTCCCAACTTCCTCATATGCTAAGATTTGCACTGGGTGTGATGAGGATGGATAGGATTAGGAATCAGTATAACAGAGGGCCAGCTCAGGATGGTTTGAAGAAAAATCCAGAGAAGTGAGATTGTGCTGGTTTGGACATGTGCTGAGGAGGGATGCTGGGTATATTGGGAAAAGGATGCAACTGCTGATGGAGCTGCCAAGTAAGAGGAAAATAGGAAGGCCTAAGTTAAGCATTATGGATGTGGTGAGAGAGGACATGCAGGTGGTGGCTGTGACAAAGCAAGATGCAGAGGACAAGAAGAAATGTAAATAGATGATCAGCTGTGGTGACCCCTAACAGGAACAGCCAAAAGAAGAATTATCACTTGACAAGAAAAATTAATTCTGTTTTTTATTTCTGAAAAACATAAATGCTAGATTATTTATATAATTGTTTGTCTCATATAAATATAAATAAAGTTTTTCACCTTTCTGAAATATTTCTCATATTTGGGTTTACTATTAGAATTTTGAAGCAAACTCCGTTGACTGTACTGTTGTTGAACACAGAAGTTCGAAAACGGTAATATCGAAGAACAAAAACCAACCTAGGAACAGTTTTAACATGGGCCAAGATAGGTGTCCAGTGTTATTCCAAACTACAAACCTCTCCCCTATCTCGACCCATGTTAAAGCCCGTTCCTAGGTTGGTTTTTGGTCTTTGATATTACCGTTTTCTAACTTCCGTGTTCGACAACAGTACAGTTGATGGAGTTCACTTCGAAATTCTAATAGTAAACCCATATTTGTTATAGAAGAACTTCATGAGAACATATGTGCATTACTCTTTATATACTATAAGACAATAAATGAATTTGGTGGCCACAGTGGTCCAGTGGTCAGCATTGCCACCTAACAGCAAGAGGTTCTCCAGTTTGATTCTCAGCTGGGGTGTCTTCTGTGCAGAGTCTGCATGTCCTCCATGCAATTGTGTGGGTTTGCCCTGGGTGATCCTGTTTCCTTTCACATTCCAAATACATGCAGTAGGTGGAATGAACAGTCTAAATTGGCCATAGGTATGAGTGTGTGTGTGTGTGAGTGAGTGATATGGTTAAATGACTGTGGCAGAGCTAGCCACCCAGAGGTGTAAACCTTGGCTCGAGATGATTGTCCCTGTTGAAGTAACACCTTGACCCATTGTGCAAAATGGGAAAAAGGGGTTGAGGATAGATGGCTATTAAGACAATAAATATATAATGCAATAAAAGTAAGATATGGTTTGAGATATCTCATTAATAAGCATTATATTAATAATCTTATAAATTCTATCAACAACAAACTGTTATTTGATTGATTATAGATCTTATGAACATTCAGTTCTATTGAGTCAATGTATAAGTAGTCAAATTTAGAACACATTATTAGTATTTCAGTTATTAAATTATTAAAGTCATTAACATTTTGTAATAATGGTATACATTTTTTTACTTTATTACTTATTTCAGAAAATCATATATTGTACATATGTCTAGGGATCATTATTTATGCTCACTGCAGAGCCTATATCCATATTTTGATTTTACTCCTATTTTTTGATTTTGCCAGACAGTGTTAATAATTATGCCTGTAGCATTTTTGAATACAGAAGTATGCTCTCAGAGCTTTATAGCCCTGGTTTTGGAAATAAATCAAAAAGACACAAAAGGGTTGTAAAATACTATTATAATGAATATAGTCTTAAATAATTGACTCACATCTTATTAAGTAACACAAGAGCAAGCATAATATTTGATAATATTAGGAGGTGATTTAATTATATTTTTTTTTTGAAAAGGAAGAATCTAGTGTAAGTAAAGATCCTAGAATATCAGCACCAGCCATATAATTAAAACTAGATTCATCTTCTGACTATAAAAGTCACATTTTTTATAAAAGATACTGACTCTCACTACTCCTATGCTTTCAGGACTCATAGACAAATTGATAAATGTATTAATTTCAAATGATTTGACATATATGGTTAAAAGTTTTAAAATACTGTTATGCTCCTTTTCTGATCATAACTCACTTAGCCTCATGTTATCTTTTAATGATATCAGATTAACTATGATAAGCAAAATCCTTGCTTGTACTACTGATCTTAACATTTCAGAATTGATTAAATAATGAATTAGAACTTTATTTAAAGACTACTCTAAAAGCATAATTAAACAAAGCATTGATATGAGATTCTTTGAATGTTTATGGGAAAAATTTGGTTTGGAATAGGAATGAAATAAAAGAGCGGGATAAGGAGATATTAGATACTCAAGTGGAACTATTCTCAACATAATCCTTCATAGAGAAGGGGCAAAGAATAAATGAATCATGTCAATTATCTAAAGAAAAATATCAAGGGCTACTTTTTTCTTAAATCAGCTTTGGTTATAGAAAATCTAAATTTTGCATTCTATTTAGTGTTGTCTTAAAGTATGCATCTGATTAAAAAAAACTTAACTTTTCAGCAGAAAGAACTACGTTCAAGGCAGTAAGAATAAAGGAAATATCAAAAGTAAAACTGATTTAGGAGAAATTCTTTCAGAATTTAGGAACGATTAGACAAGCATTGAGCACACAAGTTCTTCAACAGTAACAAATCACTTAAACTTATAAACACTTTAGAAAAAGATATAAATAAAAATGACCAAAAATCCTTTAATGTAGTTACTATATCAATTAGCTTAATGTGGATTATTGAACAAGATAAAAATGTAAAGAATATAGCTCTAGGTGCTGATAGAATTATAGCAGTAGCGTATAAATGAATTTGAAGTAGTATTATATCCTTCCTATGTAAGACATTTTTATGAGATATAAGACAAAAAAATTCATCCTTCATGGAATTATTCTTATACAACCTCCTTTCTGAAACAAAATAAATACATCCTTTTTATGTGCATCATACAGATCTATTTCATGTATAAATATACATTATAAATCTTTCGTATCTATACTTACAGATAGGTTAAAAGGATATATCCCTAATATAATCAATGAATGTCAAACAATATTCCTAACAACAAATAGACAAGCACAAGATCATATCAAAAGAATCTTAACTTTAACAGATTTTGCTAATTATAATAAGATAGAAGCTGTCTTTATAATTTTGGAAATGGAAAGGCATTTGATTTAGTTATTTTGGAACATCTATTTAAAGTATTAGATTTATTTGATTTACCACATGATTTCATTGAACTGATAAAAAACATATCTTAGAAGCAAAGCTTATATTAATCTACACCCTTTCTTAATTAACTCCTCTGCGATAAACAGAGACACAAAATAAAGTTTCCCTGTGTCTGTTACGTTATTCATTTTGGCTGTTGAGCGTTTAGCTGAAACCATTAAGTGGAATAACTCCAGTAAAAGTATTAGGACAATTAGTCAATATGACTCTAAAATTTCTTTCTTAGCAGATGATGTACTAACAGTTATAGATATCAGACTTTTTATGAATGATGTACATTTCTTAGTTAAATTATATGAAGAAGTTTCAGGTTTGTCTTTTAATGATAAAAAATCTAAAGCTTATTCTTATTAAATAGAAATACTTTAACCTCTTAATAAAGCAATTTAATATAAGTTGTGACTCGCAAGAACTGAAATATCTGGGCATACTATTAAATGATAACAGCAAGATCCTAGGGATAGAAGCTGTATGTGTGTGTGTGTGTGTGTGTGTGTGTGTGTGTGTGTGTGTGTGTGTGTGTGTGTGTGTGTGTGTATGTACACACACACACACACACACACACACACACACATACACACACACATACACACACACACACACATATATATATATATATATATATATATATATATATATATATATGCGCATGTGTTTATATATATATCTATATATATATATATATAAGATACAAGTATTTTGACCAACATTTGGAACAAATTGTTTCTACATTTTGAAGAAAGATTGCAACAGATAAAAATGGCTTAGCCTTTCAAGTTTTATACAAAATTTAAACCACTTTGATTCCAAATAAATTGCATATAAAAACTATTAAGAAGAATATTTTAAAATGTTTATGCTGCCCATCAGAATCTAGACTTGCTTACAGTCATCATATTCATATATAAATTTGCTGCTCTACAAGGTTATTATTAATTGGATGAATAGATGATATTACTCCTCTAACTGTTAGATTTACACATGACACTCACTGAAACTAATAAATTGCAAGTTCCTCAAAATATGTAGCCCTTTCCTTTAACAAAATGTGAATTGTAGAATAGATTTGTTTTCAATATATTCATAAACTTATGGAAATATTTTATTTTTTATATTTTGAAAAATGTTATAATATCTACATATAAACATATTGAACTTAAACTCTGCCTGGAAATACATTTTCAATTTTGTGATTCTAAAAGAGTTACTATAAATATTAATGAATGCACACTAAAATATTTAATTGGGAAAATTTCTTAGTTTGGAATAATTGTTTTAGTAACAATACACTTAAACATATTACAAACTTACCTGGTGAGTATGTAATTGAATAAGATGATAAAAATATCTATGGAAAATAAGAGCGTATACACAAAATACATTTATAAGTGCTAACAATACTGATAAGAAATAATTGTTTAGAATATATATATATATATATATATATATATATATATATATATATATATATATATATATATAAAACAGACATTATGCAATAGTAAAGCAAACAAAACAGTTTTATCTGATCTTTATAAATCCTAATTGAATATAAATGTTACAAAATGCATATAGTGGAGTTTTATCTTTCAGATGGAACCATAGAACTTAAATGATACCAATAAAAATCTTATTTTGAAATGACTGACCTTTAGCCTTTGATCAGCTTATGTGTACAGAAGATAGTCTTTTAGCCCATGAAAAAAAAGGAGGACCTTCAACTCAAGATGCTAAACACTGTTGGAGTTTAATGATAATAATTAATTGGTGTATTTACTGCAAACTAAATAAAACTAAAATGTTTCTTACTACAGGCATGACACTGACAGTTTAGTCAGTATCTGGGTATAAATATGGGGTCGTGATCTTTTAGAATGTAACCCACCAAAGGTCCTTACTGAAGAATATTAATCTGGTAGGTAGCAAAGAGGATCTGAGTCTGATCTGAAAATGATCTGTTTCCTGTGCCCAGGCTGCAGGGTTTGAGCCCTTCTACCTTTAGGTGACTATTGTATGACTCTAGGAAAGTCACTTAACCAGTTAGTGGTTTTGAGTCACCCAAGAAAAAGGACACTTGTGTATAGTACATTGCCCTGTTAAAAATGTTGCAGTAAAAAATTAAATATATGTGAATATTAGCTTAAATGTGCATTGTGTATAAACTCATATCTCTATTTTATTAATTATTTTTTTGAAGGAAGTTCTTTATTTTAAGAGTCAGATACTATAAGGCTAGTGTCATCTTCATGGCGTTGAGGAATAAAGCCCTGACTGAAGACATGTTGAATAATTTTTTTAGAAATGGCCTGGGTACAGCAGCTGGTCAGAGAGGGATGAAACTGAGTGACTGATTCTAACTTAATCATCCATGGAGTAGAATGTTTGCTGATGCCTGCCAAAGACAATCTAGGAATGGTTTTAACACGGGTCGAGGTAGGTGTTCAGTATTATTCAGAACTACAAACATCTCCCCTACCTCGACCCATGTTAAAACACAGTCCTAGATTGTTTTTTTGTCGTTGACATTACTATTTTCGAACTTCCGTGTTCGACTATAGTACAGTCGATGTAGTGCCGTTCGACATTTCAATAGTAAACCGTGAAGTTTTCCATTTCATTACTGTTCTTTTCTTAAACAAGTAATTTCTACTTCTTAAATCTGTATTTTATCTTCTACTTAAGTGGCCCTATATAGCATTCCAATATCATGTCCCATCTTGATTATTTTATTGCGATCACCTTATCTCTTTCTCGCTTCACATTTCTCCCAGCATAGTAATCCACTTTGCATGTTCAACTGCTTTATATGTTATAGTACGTGTAGCATGACTGTGCTTATTGCAGTGACCTGTTATGACTAGGATTTATGATAGGTTGCATTCTCCACAGTAGGCATGTTGATGCTTCAGTATTCCATTTTACCTTACAGTTTTACTGCATTTATTTTAACTATCATTATCCTTTCCTCTTAGGCTTGTTCCTGCTGATGTAGCAATCATTCCAAGTCTTTCCTAAAAACAAACATGATGGCATGAAAAGGTACTAGATGTTGTTTAATAAGACCACATGTATGCCTATGGTAAGTCAGAAGGCCAAAATGTTAGTAACCTCCCCCACCCAGGGGTGCAGATATCACACACCAACCAATAACCCCAAGAGCTTGCTTATAAAATGCATATGCTTGGACTTGTAAAATGCTTTCCACTTTAATATTTGAATAAAAAGTTGCTCACATTTAGTAATGGAAAATTGTAAAGTAGTTCATTTTAATATTTATAATGCATATTCTAAAAACTCAGTTATTTGGGTGCAATTTGTAAGCATGCTATAATATTCTGTAGAGATCTGCTACAGCTAACCTAACCTCAGGTGCTCATATAGCACTACCTACAGCCAGTGACCTGGGTGACATGAAGCTTGCATGGCCATCCACTTGTGCTGGAATTCGAGTGACGTGGGGTGAATGTGGAGAGAGAGTGGAGCCGCAGCACCTCATCCAAAGAAAGTTTTCATGTGTGGGCATGGTTAGTGCAGTGTGCATGAGGATGAGAGTGAAGGCTGGGGTTTTAGAGAGTAATTGGGTGGGGGCTTTAGGTTTAGAGAGCAGGAAGGGGTTTGTAGGTTTAGGGAGTGGGAGGGGAGTTTAAGGAGTGGGAGGGAAGTTTTAGGGTTAAAGAGCAGGAAGGAGGGTTTTAGGTTTAGGTAGTCAGATAAGACTTTAGGCTTAGGGAGCAGAATGGGAGTTTTCAGGTTATGAAAACAATGAGGACTTTTAAGATTAAGAAGTGTGAAAAGAATTTTAGATTCAGGGAGGGTGAAGGGAGCTTATAACTAGGAACTGGGAATACTGTTTCAGTTTCAGGGAGTGAATGGAACATTACTTTTAGGGAGGGAGGGTGAAGATTTAAATTAAGGGGTGGTCAGGGACTTGGGTTAGGGATGGAAGTTATTAGGGACCAGGATGGAGTTTTTATGGTTACAGTTAGTGTTCTTAGTGTTCTGGTATAGCTATGTAGTTAATTTGGATTGGGTTGTGGGAAGGATAGATAATTTACTAGAACTGGGCTATTGGGCTAGTGGGCTGTTGGGAGTTTACAGCACTTGCCGATTAGAGCGAGTAGACCCATTCTGTAGTATTCCAATTTTTGTAATGTCTTTGTGTACCTTACAAAGTAAATGACAAACCAGATCAATTTTTGGAATGCAATTAACTTCATACAGGCACTGCCAATCCCATTCATTTATTCATTCTTTAATATTCACTTTATCCTGTTCATGGTCAGAGCAGAGATTGGGTATATTCTGGCAAGCAATGGGAATTATTGAACCAATCCTGGACAGGATGGAATTTAATCAGAAGCATTGCACATAAACACACAAGGTATCTACTATCTATGGGGACAGGAAAAATGAAAGTACGTGGGAAAATTTTCACAGTCACAGGCAATACATCAAATATTCATGAAGGCACCCTAAGCAAGGCATGAACTTGAGAACTAAAAACTATGGTGCAATAATTCTAACAACTATAATACTGTGCCACCCACAAACATCCACAAATGAAAAACAAATAATAAATGGAAGTAGTACCTACGCAGCTGAAATAAAGCATGTATAATATTTAATAATGATTCTGTGGTCTGCTTCAAATGGGGGAAAATTAATTATTACGGTAGTGCACTTGAGTGGGAAAGTGCTTACCAGGATGCTCTGTGTCTTTGACGCTGACAGCTGGAGATAACAGGTTTCATTTGTTTTTTAGTTTTATAAATTTGCAGATGTGTAGCCTGAAAGTAGTTACCAAAGTTCCTTGTAGCTTTTAAATTTAAATTATACCTACTTTTTACAGTATCAGTACCTTGTAAACAAGTCAGTGTTTAATCTATTCTAGTTTAAGACAGAGAAGGGAAGTCTAGCAATAGCATGACTTTGGCACAGTTGTTAAAGTGTTTACCTCATAGACATAAAGCATGGGGTTTGATTCTCACCTTTAAAGGGAAAATTAGCTAAGCTTAAAATGACATGTAAGAACAGCTAGCCAAGTACTTAAGAAATATTATGTTGGTGTTCAGGTAACTAGACTGCCTATATTTAGCTAGACTATCTAAATTATAAACTCATGTAAATATTACCAAAGCAATTCATTTTATCTGTGCAGAATGATATTTCAAACTTCATCTAGGTCTGTATATCTATTAAAACATCTTACAGCAAATTAGCAACTCATAGATCTTGCGTTAGGCTGAAACTTCTAAATGTTGGTATTTATTTATTTATTGACATTTGATTACGGGGAAAGCCCGATTGGGTGAAGTCCATTTTCACTAGAGTCCTGGGGAGAAAAGCTCAAAATTATTACAAAACATTTTAAGAACAATAATTTTACAGTCTTCAAAAATAAAAACATCTGCAGTTTAAATAATTATAACAAATTAGAGGCAATATAAAAACACTGGTTAAGAATCGATACAAGTTTTTATTTCAAGATCCTCAAACATTTTCTATTCTCTTTATCACAACAGTATTAGTCATGACTATTTGTAAATTATGGAGAAAATCCATACTAGCTGTCTCTTGTCCCTCTCTAATATAGATGATGAACAGGTGGGGTAGTTCATTTAGATGCTTTATTACATAAAAACAAATAAGGATGATAGCAGCATCATAAAACATAAACTGATTAACAGACAGACCTGACAGACATACATGTTTACCTCTCAACAGTTTACTACAAAATGGCAGTCAGGCTCACATGTTCAGTATTTATACAATTGTAAAAAAAAATTATGTTTGATGAACTATTTATTTATTTATTATTTTATTTATTTGCAGTTGGTTTACCAGGATAGTCCATTGGGCCAAAAAGAACCCATTTTCAATGGAGTCCTGGGGAGAAAAGCTCAAAAACAAAGATTACAAAAATATTACATTAGTTTACAATTTCAATCATTTGTAGATTAGAGACAAATCTTTAAACAATGGTAACAAAAAGATTACAGCAGTTTAAAATTTCACTCATTTGTGGTTTACAGAAAAAACAAAACAAAGGTTAAGCAGTTACAGTGATAATTTATGGGTTTTATTTTGTAGGAAAACTAAGATATGAGCAGATGAAATAAAGATTCTTAGGTTAAGTTTTGTATAAGAGCAAGCATTGCTGTTGTATATATATATATAGTTTCTTGAGTGAAATTGTAGGATTTGTCAAATGATAAGATGTTGTTACAGCTATGATAGCTTTGAAGCTTAACATTAGATGTGTATACATAAAAAACATCCGATGCATTGAATCTGGTGCCTAGCGATGTCAGTGAACATTAGTGTAACTTTATGGAGTTTTATAAATGGATGCAATGTTTTCATTTGATACTATTCTAATTTAATCTATTGATATAGGTATAAATTGAAAAAAACTTATTACTTTAATTTCAAGAGGGTGTTAGATGAATATATGATAGTTTAACAATCCGTTTTCAGCGGGACGATGACTTTAAATTATTTAGTCCAACTTGTTGATGTCATCATTTTACATATGCACACAAAAAATTAGAACCTAGGAAAGGGTAGAATATTTGAAACAAAGTAGCGTTCCTATATAAATCCAAAAACTCCAAGGAAAGGGTGCCACAGAACCAGGAACCAATAAAACCTTATTCCTCTTCTTTTCCACCAGGGGGACACAATGCCTGGGACTCTATGGATCATAGAGTGATGTACAGTGATTCAGGGATGGGGGAACATCAGGATTCAAGCCATACTGAATTCCCTGAACTTAGGAGATCAGATAGGTTAATGCACAAATCCCCTGTGCGGTATTTTTACAGGGGTCCCCCAAACGGCACGAGATAAATAAGAGTGGTAGCCAGGAAGGGGGACTAGCCAACATGTTGGACCAATGGAGTACAGGGAATATTACTGTGGATGGACCATGTCACACCCTACATGACTTTAAAATTTACAATTACAGTAGTGAGGAGATTGACAGGAAACATTTTCTTCTATTTTCAAAAGGTTTTAAATTCATCTCCTCTACAAGGGGTAATTTAGTGGACAGCTTAATAGACTTGAGGATTTTTCTACGGAAAAAGAATTTAGATATTATGTTTCTGGGGCAACAGGATGGTGGTACTAACAGTGGTATTAGAAGACCTAGTACCTATAATCCCCCTATACACCCCCAGCTAAAAAATTTTGAAAGGGAGGTCGAAGAAGAAATCAGGAATGTTTATAGGGGTGGATGGCATGGTAAATTTAGCATGACTAGAGAAGAAAAGGTACTTCTCAAATCCATTCAAGAAAATAGATACCTGAGGGTGATGCAACCCGATAAAGGTGGAGGGGTGGTCTTCATGGACAGTATTTTCTATTCCAGTTAGATGATGGATATGCTTAATGATACCAATAGGTATGTTAGGGTATCCAAGAATGAGATTAACTTAGCACACCGTAAGATTGATTTGGTTTTACAGGACATGCTGAATGACAATTTTATAAACCAGGACACTTTTAAGTATCTCAGTGTGGACAGACCCCGTATCCCTGCTATTTTCGGGATACCTAAGGTACATAAAAGTGTGGAGGATCCACCCCTGAGACCCATTGTGGCAGCCAATGGCTCTAAAACCCATCCGTTGGCCAAATTTTTGGATATAAAATTAAAAGATATTTGGGTTAGGGCCAATGGTATACTTAAGGACTCCTGGGAATTTTTGAGAAGCATTAATAGTAACATGTATTCAGATTCCTTAATATTTGTAACCCTTGATATTCAGGATTTATTTAATGTGATTCCACATTCTACAGGGTCAGAATGGTTCCAGGATGCCATTCACCAACATGGAAAACTTGACCACAATACTTTTCTGGTTTATACAGAGTTGATGGATTTGGTATTGAAACACAACTTTATATTTTTGAGGGTGAGTTGTTTAAACAGATCCAGGGAGTGGCCATGGGGGCAAGTTGTGCCCCTACTTATGCCAACATTGTGCTCATGGTTTGGGAAGAGAAGTTTGTGTTCCAGTCTGAATATGCACAATATTGGGTATATTACAAACGTTACCTGGATGATATTTGCATTTTTTGGAAAGGTAGTATGGAAAAGTTAACAGAATTCATAGACTATCTTAACCATACAACTAATTTTTTGAAATTTACTTCCCATATTACACATGACTATATGAACTTTCTGGACGTCACTATTAAAAAAGACGTCCTAGGGCAGCAGTTTACATCTAATGTATATAGAAAGGAAACCTTTTCTAACTCGTACCTATATTTCACCAGTTCCCATCCATTTAAACAGAAGAGAAGTATTATCAAGGGACAATTTGTCCGTAGTTGTAGGATGCCCTCTTTGGACTCGGACTTTGAAGACGAAAGTCAGAGAGTCAAAGAAATGTTTATATCTAGGAAGTATCCTAACTATTTAATTGATGAGGTTTTGGAGGAAGTAAAGAATGGGAGAAAGGATAGGTTTGCCCCTATTTTGGGAACAGGAGATACCAGTGTGATAGTACCAATAAATGTGCAGAGTACCACACAACTACCAGGGGTGACGTTACCAGGGATGAAATCAAGAAACCTTGGGGGTAACTATGTGATGTTTTATAATCAGAATACCTCTAGGGTTAAAAACATTATTACTCAACACTGGAGCAGGTTTAAGTGTTATTCAGAGTTGGATGCTTTGTTTACCAACACCCTAGGATTTACATACAAAAAAGGCAGGAACCTCAAGGATTTGCTGGGGTATAATGGTTCTATTGTTTCATGTAAGAAATTGGGAACCTACAAATGTGGGGCATGTGCCCAATGCCCATATATACTTAGACAGGATTCTGTATACATCCTGTCAAGAGACCATCAGATTCAGAGTAGTAGTTTTTCCAACTGTAATAGTGAAGGCTTAATTTATTTGGCCCTATGTAAAACCTGTGGTGCATTTTACATTGGAAAAACTACTCGTAAACTCAAAAGGAGGATTTATGAGCATTTATATGCTATCAGAGTCGAAGATATTAAAAATGCCTTGTTTAAGCATACACTGACATGTCCCCAAGCAAAATGGGGCTTCTTTGTTGTAGAGAAGGTGCAATGTGATGTGAGGGGGGCCCGTGGGAAAATAGGATAGAGGTGAGAGAAATATTTTGGCAGTTGTTATTGGAAGCCAATAGATTCCCAGGGCTGAATGAATACATATCCATTGCCCCTATTTTAGAAATGAGAGCTGCAAAACTATAAAATAAGTATATATAATGTTTTGCAAGTTCTTTTTGTTGGTTTTTGATTCAAGTTTATTTATCTGTCCAACACATTGTGATGGTTTTAGTATTTATATATTTATTTTAAAGTTCTTTTAAAAATGTGCATGTTTTTATCTACTTTCATCTGTATTTGTGGAAAAGGTTGTCATGAATATTTTAGTTACAGGATTTAATTGGTGTCAATTAAACAATTGTTTTAACTACTAATTAGATTGGGAGGGGTATATAAGCAGGCACAGTCTTCATTCTTTCATTTTACATCTGAGGAAGTCTGGTGGACGAAAACGCTTTGTATTGTGTGGCGTTTATGTGATTAAACCTGCTGCTGCTTACACCTACAGGCTCGTGTTTTATTATTACCTTCTGCCTCTTTGGGTGCCTGTTGTGGTTTTATTGGTTCCTATATAAATGTTTAATTATTTAATTTTGCTTGTGTATATATATATATATATATATATATATATATATATATATATATATATATATATATATTGATGGTCTGATGAAGCCACACTAGTGGTGAAAGTGCTTACCTACAAATAAATGTGTTTTATATATTTTTACTGGATGGTTTTTGGAGTTGTGTTTCAGTGTACCGTTGCTGTTTTTTGCTGTGCTGTTTGGTATTTACAACGGGACCTGTTTACCTGCTGGGCAGTACTATATTTCGGCTTGGAATTTATACACTTGTGCAAGTCCTTAGATAGCTTCTTAAAGGTACATACACACACATTGATCTACATCCTCCTCTTAAAAAGATTGCCCTTAGTTAAAAATAACATTGGAGTTAAACATGCATTACTATAGACATTAGAAACAAACACAATGTTCATGTCCATGTTGCCATGTATCTATTACATGGTCTGGACATGCAACCGGATCTGGTAACATAACAATCTGGACTGGGTAGAGCAACAGGGACAGTCTTCGGTGAACAATGTCAAGCAGAGCACCTCTTTTGCCCTCTTCAAAAGGAACCTTGATGATTGGATGGGAGAAAGGAAGTTCACCCCGGGGATCACGTCAGTCGCCCTGCTAGACAGGGGTCCAGGGAAGTAAATAGTGTGGGAAGAAATTGCCAGGGAATTGTTATGGCTAACCTTGTATAGGCCCTAGGGCCGATAGCTTAATACCAACCTATGAACCTATGAACCTATGAACAACTCATATCAATAATTTCTGAATTCATCACAGGAATGGGAATATTCTCTGGAACTTCATCTGGAACTAGAATACTGGACAACTCACTCTGAGATAAAGAATCCTTCTCACAAGTTATGTGCTGTGGTATAGGTCTGGACACTGGCATCAAATGTTTCCGATTCCACCTAAACTCTACTCCTTGTGATTCCATAATGTATGACCTTGGCTCTGAGCAAATATTCTTCACAATTCCAATCCGATCACAACCTTTGGACATTTGCATCCTTACCACTTCTCCTTCTCATAATGGATTGAGTGGTTTGCTTGTCTTATTATAGTAGGGCTTTTGGATTAAATGCTTCTTCAACAGATTGGTTTTCACTGACCTGTTGTTTTTGACACATGGAACCAAAAACTGACCACCAGTTGGTAATGTGGTTCTGGTTTGTCTCGACAGAAGTCTCTGGGCAGCTGAACCAAGATGTTTATCACAAGGAATATTTCTGATATTCAAGAGATTCAGGAAAACATCACTATTATCTCATTTTGACTTCTTTAGTAACTGTTTTGCACTTTGAACTGCACGTTCTGCTAAACCATTTGACCGCAGATACTTTGGGCTATTCGTGACATGAGTAAAGTTCCACTCTTCAGCAAATCTTTTGAACTGTTGGCTTGTAAACTGTGTGCCATTGTCAGAATAACTTTGTGCGAACTACCATGGACTGTAAAATGACACTTCATCTTTGTAATGACAGTACTAGATGCCAGGTTAGGAAGTAGGTCAATCTCAAACCAATTGGAATAAGAGTCTACTAACACCAAATAATGTTGGCCATTCCATTCAAAAATGTCATTAGCTACTGTTGACCAAGGTAATTCAAAAATCTGGTTTAGGTGAAGGGGTTCTTTCTGTTGATGTGATTTGGTACTGTTACACACACAACAAGATAATAACACTCTCTCAATATTTTGTGACATAGAAGGACAAAGTACTAGATCTCTCTCCCTTCTTTTGGTAGAGTCTGCTTTTGGGTGACCACAATGCAAGATAGTAGTGTACTGCAAGTTGTTGCAAGGACTTTGGAACAATTACTTTCGGACCTTTCATAATGATATCACTGAGACAAAATCTAATCTCTGTATGGAAAATAAGGTTGCACTTCTTGAGGTAAACTAGATTGCTTTGATGGCCATCCTTGTTGAATAAAGTGGTTGAGCCTCTGTAAAACTGGATCTGTGGCTGTGTGATCTCTCAGGTCATCAAGACATGTGGAAGAAAAATTTCTCACTTCCATTACTTCAGAATCAAGGTTCTCATTCTCATGCTGTTCAGTGGTGTTTCTGGGTGAACTGGATAATGTATCTGCAAAATAAAGAAGTTCGCCTTTCTTGTAGACAAGAGTGAAATTATACATTTGCAATCTCAACATCATATGTTGCAATCTGGCTGGAGTTGTATGCAAAGGCTTTCTCAAAATAGTGACTGGAGGTTGGTGGTCTGTTTTGATCTGAATCTACCATAAATATAATCATGAAACTGAATATGCAAGCACAATTGCCAAAAGCCCTTTCTCGATCTGAGCATACTACATTTCAGTTTGGGTAAGAGTTCTTGATGCACAGGCAACAGGTTGACCCTGTTGTAGAATGACTGCACCTAGGCCAAATCTCGATGCATCACATGAAAGAGTGACTTGCTTGTGAACATCATAGTATCTGAGAGATGGTATATTGGCAATTCCCTGTTTCAGGACATCAAATGCTCTTTGGTGTTCCTCTAACCAAGACCAGGAAATATCTTTACGTATCAGCTCTCTGAGCGGTGCTGAAAGTTGGCTCAAATCTGTAATGAACTTGCCGAGATAGTTAACCATGCCAAGAAAACATTGTAGGGCTTGAACATTGTCTGGAGCTGGCATCTTGAGAATGGCTGTTTGCTTAGAAGGGTCTTGTCATAGGCCTAAACTGATAAATAAATGACCAACATAGGTAACTTCTTGTTGCCTGAAATTGCATTTCTGTGGATTGAGCTTAAGATTCACTTGACTAGCTCTTTGCAGAACTTTTCCAAGGCTTCCGTCATGCTAAGCTTCAGGATTACCTCCTACTAGTATGTTGTCTACTTTAATAATACAAGGATACCCAGAAAGAATTTGCTTCATTGCACGTTGAAATACTTCACTTGCCGAATTCATCCCAAATGGCATTCTCAAAAATCTGTACCTTCCAAATGGAGTACTGAAAGTAGTTAGCAAAGAGAATTTTATGTCAAGCTGAATTTCCCAAAATTAACTCTTTGAATCTAAGACAGAAAAAAATAATGGCATTTGGCATCAAAGCTGCAACTTCTTTGACTATGTGCATTGGATGATGAAGACTTTTTAGTGTTCTGTTCAAATCTCGTGAATCAATACATATTCTGATGTCATCTGAGCTTTTCTTATGAGCTACCACCATGGAAAATACCCACTCAGCTGGTTCATCTACTGGACAAATCGCACCTTGTTGCACCATTTTATCTAGCTGAGCTTTGACTCTGTGCTGCATAGCTATTGGAACTTTCCAGGCTGGCCTGATAACTGGACTGATATATGGGTCTAACTTCATGAAGTACACAACTGGAAGCTTGCCTAGTTTGTCTTCGAAAAGATCAGCATAGAGAGAAAAATATGTTGGGTGAAATTAGAATAGTGGTCTTCTAAGATAACTTGATGGATTTCCTTATTAAATAAAATCAGGCCCATTTTCAAACTGTCTCTGAGCCTTAATAATGACTGGATGTGCCTCTTGACCATATAAAATAAGTCATAACTTCTTCCAGAAGAGTAACATGAAAGCACTACTGACCCTTCAGTCTGAATTTCTTTACCGTCATAAACAACAAGCTTTGCACACTTTACCAGATCAAGCCTTTCACCATTACACATTCTAGCAAATGTTTCTGCTGATATAACATTGCACTTGGAACTTGTGCCAGTTTTGAGCTCCATGAGTTTTCCATTTATCTGAACAGTACAAAATACTTCATTCTTTGCCCATAAATCTACGGCATTGACTGTTTCATTAAGATCTGACACACCATCAACATAAAAAGTAGGGTCATGGCTTTCTAACTGATCAACTCATTTCTTGAAATGTTCCTTTTTAATAAAATAATGCATGCCTTTTGATTTACAAAACCTGTTAAAATGATTCCACTTACTGGATTTGTGGCATTGCTGACCAAAAGCTAAACATTTTTCCCTTTTAGATTCATGATTTCCACCACACTTATGATAATTGGCAATGAAACTAGGTTGGGGCCCATGCTTTGAATTTGCTGACTCACTCTTATGCGTCACTGAGACTGTGCAAACTCTGGAACTTGGTGGAAATCTCTGGGGTTTACCAGTGCGTGCTACAGGAGATACAGTTGCTGCCATGTTCTTGGACCTGTTTCTTTTAACCACATGCTGCATACAATCAACATGAGCTCTAGACATTACTGGAAGCATGCATCTCTCATTTGTAAGCATATCTGTGTGCTTTTCTGAGCTTTCATATCTGACAAACCTCAATGGCCTTATTCAAAGTTAAATCAGTGTCACAAAGCAAAATCTTTCTGACAGCATCATCCTTAATACCCCACACAAGCCTATATTTTATCAACACATCCCTTAAATCACCAGATCTGCACATTTTAGCCTTATTCCTCAAATCGGTTATATATGCTGCAAAGGTTTCACCAGGCCTTTGATCCCTTGTATAAAATAAGTACTTTTCCATTGTAATATTTGTCTGGGGGTTACACATTTCTCTAAATTTATGTTTTAAGCACCCAGGGTCCTCCCTTGACTCAGCTGGTACAACAATATGATGGTTTCCCCCTCTCCTGCAAAGATAACAGGTACATACACAAACGCTCCCTTTCAATGGCATCTGACCTAGCTAAATTAAGTGGAATAAATGCCTTTGTATGGTCACCTTTATCAAAAAATGCAGCCTGCATGAAAAGTTCATACTCTTGCTCAAACACTCTCCAGTTCTCTGCAATGTTATTGTCAAACACAAGTGCAATGTTTTTTTTTAAATCAGTCTGTTATGCTAACAGAGTATGCACAAACACACTGAAAATATGGCCCTTGTAATCATGTATGAACAAACTGTGCTGTGAGAGATTGTAATAACATTCAAATGTACAATAAACTCTGCAAAATCGTATTTGTTTTGTGTCTTTCAGCTTTTCCCGGTTAGGGGTCGCCACAGCGGAACTCCGGTCCGCTAATGATTGGCAGTAGAGTTTTACGTGCTGGCTTGCCGGGCATAACGCACAACCTTCAAAGAAGGAACGTCCATTCACGCATGTCGCCAAACAGAAGACGGCCTGAGAATCGAATGGGCAACGTCTAACTGGGAGACGACAACGCTACCGCAGCACCACCACTGCGGCAAAATCCTGTACTTTGTGAAATATGCTCTGAAATGGCTGTATCTGGCTAAATAGCTTTACTGTAATACTGCACAAACATGCAAACACTTCATACACTTTTGATAACTCGGATATCTTTAATTAATACGAAGAATATTTGCTTAGTGAAAATGCTGTCTTTATTTCAAACATTTTCCGTAGTAATGAGAATATTTTTATCAATATTGGACATTTCAGTTTATTTAAATATTGTTTAGAGTGTCCTGTATGCTTCATTTCATATTTTACAAATAAGAAATTATTTGAGCAAGTTTTAATATCTGAAATTTGTTTCTGACCTGTTTTGCAAATTATACATGCAGTAGGGATGATCCACTCCTATATATTTCTCCAATATCAACCGTGTGCCTCTCGGACTCAAGTTGAAGAAACTGGAATTCTTTCTGGCAACAAGTAATTTTAGCCATGACTCTTCTGACACCATGTCGTTCGTCCTTCTCTAACATAGATGACAAACAGGCGGGGTAGTTTGTTTAGATGCCTTATTACATAAAAACACATCAAGATGGATAGCAACATCAGAAAATATAAACAAACCTATATAACAGACAGACCTTACAGACATACATGCATGCATCTCAACAGCTTACTACAAAATGGCAGTCAGGCTTGCATGTGCTCAGTATGTATACACTTGTGCAAGCCCTTGGATAGCTTTTAAAAGGTAAATACACACACATTGATCTACATTAATGATATAGTGCAATTATCTGTCTATAGGTTTCAAGTATACAATTTTATTAAAGCAATTTAAACACATGCTCATTTTTTAAAAAAAATCAACCAGTACTAAAGTTTACTTTGGGAAATTAACCTGCTCCTAATGTCTGCTTTGAGCTCTCAATACTGAACAATCCTAATATTTTAATAATGGAGTCATATGATATCAACTATCTGACTTTCCTCCTTTGATATCTTTTTTGGTAGTTGATTTCTTTATCAGGAATTTTAGGATAGTGTCTGAAATTTGTGAGTTGTTTCTCCTCCAAAAAGTGTATCTTGCTATTGTTAATGTTACCTGGATAATTTTAAAACCTTTATTCAATTATTTGCAATCTCTAAAATTTAAAGGTTTGCAGTGTTTTTATCTCTGAAAGAGAAATTGCTCCTAAACTAGCTACTTCTACATATAAGATGGTATTAAAATTAAAATATAAACATCAGACATTTCACTCATCCTATTGGCCTAATCAGGATTTTTCATTAAAGAATAACAAAATATCATTAGACCTATAGAAAATAACTAAGTTTTCCATCTGCTTTAATAAACATTTTATACACAAATTTTGATTTATATTAATGTTTATTTAACTCCTACCAAAAGTTTCTTTCTACCCAGGACTCTTTCCTATCTGTTTACTATGAAATAATTTATGTGTGGTCATCTCACATATATGTTGATATTGTCCTGTATTGAAGAAACTACAGCTGACTTGCTCTGCCTGCAGAGCATCTTAAATGCTGGGTTGGGCTTTATAAGTAAAGATAATGTATTACTGTTCATAGCACAGTCTGCGTTGGTATAATTCTATATGTACTATTGTTTATAAGCACTGACTGCTTCAGTAAATTTCTACATAATTCAGTGGATTAATCTGCAAGAGATTCCCTTGATAAGATTGTCATCCTATATAGGCAAGTGTTTAACATCTTTAAAGAAATACACACTCCACAGGATTCAAGAAACTTCATGTAGGGTTGGTGTAGAGCCTACACGGAGTGTTTCTATGTATCTATGTACACAAAGCTGTGCCTGTGGTGATACCGTGCAATGCATATTAATGAAGCAAGGAGCACAACAGTGTTTTTTTTTTTTTTGCTGTAAAACCTCTTCAGGAATGCGGATAGCATTTCGATGTAAGGTTGCTGTCTGCAGCATGGCAATTATACCTCTCAACCTCTTACATCAAGAAATATGAAGAAATCTATAAATAATGGGGGGGGGACAAAGGGCCAAAAATATGGGTAATTTATAAATACTGCTCTTACCAACTAAAAAAGTTGCTAGAATAATAGGTTTTGCATTAGCAAAATAGCATAGTGAAGGGTATGACATCTGAATCTCAAATGTCTGTCATTATTTTCTGAATTCAATCCTCAATGATTTGCCAGTGATTTGACAAAAACCCATAATATTAAGAGAAACAGACAGAAAATATGAAGCAAAAGACAAGTTATAACTGTACACTCCTGCCACTAATGTGCAGGGGAACCTTCTCCAAAAAAAGATGGCCTGGATCAGTGCTCAAGTTATACAAACAAAGCTAGATTCAGCAGGCCTAAATCTGGTCTATGCTACAGCAACAAGGTGCACCAATTTCAGAAACAGTTCAAATAAGCAGACACAATAAGCCTGTGACCAGAAATTCCCAGCTCAGAAGTACATAATCCAGCCTCTCCTCCCACAAGAGTGTAGACTACAAACCTTCTTAATGTAGAATAACTGACCTGAAGCCCAAGTGCTTAAACCAGAATAAATACACTTTTAGAATAGCAGACACTGAGCCTTCAATCAGCAATTCCCAGCTTAGAAGGATGCAAGCTACCTGTCCTGCCACAACAGTGCAGACCACAAACCTTCTTAATGTAAAACAACCGGTATGAAGCCCAAGTGCTTAAACAAAAGACTTAGAATAACAGTTGCAATTTAATCAGGCTACTACCAAGCAGTAATAAATGCAGCAAAATAAATAAAATTGAGTACTTTTAAGAAGAGGCAAAAGCAAAATAAAGTAGGAGGAAACACACACAGTAAAAACAGATGAATAAAGTGCAATTTGTTTTGTTAGTAAAGTGCAAGGAGAGAGGAAGGAAGAAACTATGTGGGTTGGCCTTTTCAAATCTTCTCTCTGTATTAAGTAGAGTGAACACTAGACTCAGGATATGATCTCACTGTACTCGGTTAAGTGAGCAAATGAGATGAACCCAGGAGGAGTGTTCAAATACAAACTTACAGGAGGGGCGGGCAATTCCAGAGCCACCAACATTAACACCAAGACAAGAACAGGGAGGGTGGGGAACTAACTGCAGAGAGACACACAGCACACTATTCAGTGAAAACAATTAGGCAACAGAAACAATGAAATAAAGTACTTTTAAAACTGCACGTTTGTACTTAACAGAAGACTAAAATACAATACTGCAGGTTTTCACTTAACTTCAGCTTCTAATGCAGGTGATTGTAGCCAACCAAGTCTCTCAGAAGTTGAGCATAAAATGAATTCTCAAACTTTGTGGCTAGCACTTAAAGTACAGAGGAAGCCCTCTAGGCTAACAGTTAAATATCAGATAACAAAGAAGTGAGAAGACCATCACCCCCTCTTATAGCAGAGAGACACACAGCACACTATCCAGTGAAAACAATTAGGTAACAGAAAAAATGAAATACAGTACTTTTAAAACTGCAAGTTTGTACTTAACAGAAGACTAAAATACAATACTGAAAGTTTGCACTTAACTTCATTCCATACCAAAAAGGCCTAGAATGGTTTGAAAACATGTTGATAGAGTTTGGATTTCTATCTTCAGCTGATTTTAGGTTGGTACTTGAAAATATGTAGCTGGTGCCCAAAAATAATTTTTTGATTTTTCAGGGGGAGCTGTACCACCAACTAGATGGGGTTGCTATGGGTTCATCCTGTGCACCCATATTTGCTAATATTGTCATGTTATATTGAGAAATCCATCATGTATTTGATTCCATGTATTCTTCTTCTTCTTTCAGCTTTTCCTGGTTAGAGGTTGCCACAGCAGAACTCCGGTCCGCTAATGATTGGCAGTAGACTTTTATGGTGCCAAGTTGCCAGCCCAATGCCCAGCCTTCAACGAAGGCATGCCCATTTTACACATGTCTTTTGAATGCCACTTGACCATGGGGAGGACATGCAGACTCCACACAGAAGGCGCTCCAACCGAGAATCGAACGGGAGAACCTCTTGCTATGAGGCGACAATACTACCGCTGCACCACTGTGGCTTTATTTGATTCCATGTATAAAGATTATATTTCTAGGTACTTTTGTTTTTTTTTTGGACAATATTTTTATTGTGTGGAAGGGACTCCTTGAGATGATTCCCCTACTTTTGTTTTTTTTTGGACGATATTTTTATTGTGTGGAAGGGACCCCTTGAGATGATTCCCAATTTTATTGAATTCTTGAATTCTACCACAGAATTTCTAAGTTTTACCCACAAAATAGGATTGAATAACATTAATTACTTGTACATCTGCATAGAAAAAGATTTGGATAACAACAGATTTACATCTAAGATTTATAGGAAAAGTTGTTTCTCCAACTCTTACCTACACTATCAAAGTAGTCATCCCTATTTTCAGAAACGTAATATTGTGAAGGGACAGATGGTAAGAGATGCAAGGATGACATCCAATAAGGATGATTTTATATAGGAGTTAGATTATGTTCATTCTCTTTTTTTAGAAAGAGGGTACCCGGATGAATTGATTAGACCCATTAAAGAACAAGTGCTACAAGGATGGGGAAATTTGTATATACCCTTACTCTATGGGGAACCTTTAATAAAAGAACAGGGTTTGGTTACGGGGACATCATCTGTTCCACCCTATCTAGTAATGACCTTTGACCAAGATACATGGTGGATAAAGAAAACCAAAAATAGAGTATGAGGTATGTTTCAAAGAATGCCCAGTAGGTTAGACATATTTAACAGACAATTGAGGTACAGTTATAAGAGAAATTATAGTCTTAAGGAAATACTGGAAAAGAAGAGCAGTACCATCAATGGGACAATAGCTAAAATGGGGACACATAAGTGTGGAAGGTGTGCCCAATGTACTTTTATGGCTAACTGTAAGAGTTTAGAAATATCAAGTATACCTTATAGCCTTAAGACTTTGATGTACAACAGCTGTCATTCAAAAGGGGTGGTCTATCTTGCTTACTGCAAATATTGCTGGGCATATTATGTTGGTAAAACTGAACGTACTTTGAGACAACGTGTGTACGAACATAATTATGACATCAATGGAAAAAGAGAAACCAATGCTCTTTATAGGCACAGTCTGGTATACACACAGGCAGATTTTAAGTTTTGGGTCCTGGAAAAGGTGGCTCCTAAAAAACTGCCTTATACAGCGAGTATTGTTTAAACAACTTTACTAATAATACTGTTTTTTTTTAATTCTAGTTCACTGGCACCATTTGCATAATTAATTAATTACTTAATTAATGTTTTATCAATTGGAAGATGAGTAATGTACTATACAAATGGGTGTAGAGAAGGGTTCTGTTTGTTCTGATGAAGTCTTCTGTAAGAAGATGAAAGCACGTAATCTGTTGGTTAAATATCAGAACTATTTGTATTGTTTTTATTGCTGGCCTTACTCTGGTGTCTACTTGCTGGGGGAATTAAACTTCAGTTTTTATCCATGTGAACTGGTGTTTCTGCTGACACTATCATGCAGTCAGTTGTTGAGGAGGGACAGCCTTTATAGGAGCTCTGTGTGACTGGTTTGTGCTTTTGGTGTTTCGGAACCAGTGTTTTCTTGGATTACTTATCCCATTTGAATAACAGAGCTACACAAGTGGCTGTATATCAAATATACTGCTGCTACTTATATGCGATTTGTAAACAATGAACCAGACTGTAACTATGAACTGTATGTTCCTAAGAAGAAATGCCTCTCAGCTGTACAATGCAATGTTCCATTGCCAGTCAGTTTTAACTCCAACCTCATCACTAGTGTGTATTACTTGCAATGTTTGCTGTATTAATTGTAAAGGTCTTGTTCAAAACTGCAACCTTTGTATAAATATAATCTTTAAACTATTGTAACCTAGATTGCTATTGGAGCTTTTCTCCCCAGGACTCCATTGAAAACGGGTTCAAATGGCCCAATGGACTATCCTGGTAAACCAACTGCAAATAAATAAAATAAATAAATAAATTGCGTAGATTTTTATGTTTGTTTGATTTTTTTTTTTAATTTTGTTTATTGCCCACTGTTGCTCATCACTTGCAATTGCCAAAGAGACTCACCCTAGCGTGCCATATTTGCGTGATGCTGCGATAGTAAGTGGGGCGCAGCTTTTTCAAATGTAGCAAAAAACAGACAGTGCATATTCTCAGTGCAATATGTGCAATTGTTGAGGAAACATATATTAAAAGTGGAATTGTCGGGAAATGCTCACTATACATTGAGCCTGATCTTTGGGAGACATGGCTGGTGTTGGAGATGATGTGCACTTTCAAGCACAATGTTAGCGTGTTAAGGAGTCCAAAGTCTTTGCTGGGCTACTAGTTAAGGAGCATGGCCTACACCTTTTGCAGAGAGACTATTCAGCTTCTCATGATAAATTTGGCTAGGGCTTTCATCAGTGTAACAGCTATCCCACACACTGGTGAGCAATGTTGACATTATTATGACGATCTCCATAGTAGGAAGAGGAATACCCTTGATAAGTGGCTCAGGGAATGTAAAGCAGGGAACACTCAACAGATGTGGAAGTAAAAAATATATTCACCAATTGTAAAAGTTATAGCTGAATATAGTCAAGACTGGTTTTCATAATGGCATTCTGTTTTGTTTTTCTTTTCTCACAGTTGCTGAAGAAAGGGCCTCAATGTGAGGTCTCATGGAGTGCACCTGACAAGGATGAGAGAAGCATGTGGTATGTATGCATATAAAAAGTACTGTTATTGCAGCTTTAACTGTTAAAGATGATTACTTGTTATTTCAGACAGTTGTATATAACTGAGCATGCATATCTCAACTGTAAAAGAAAGTTTGCATGCCTTACTCTGTAGCACAAAGCAAACATTTCACATTCTCAAATGACAATACGCAGGCACATATGAAGTGTAAAAGGAAAGCATGCATGCATTAGTCAGAAGTCCAAAAGAAAAGTACAGTATTACAGAAGTCAGCAGTTGTGGGTTCAAAGACTACACTTCCCAAATTTTCAATAGTGTGTACAATAGTGCTATGTTTTCATCAGTATATACACAATATTGTTAGCTAATCATCAGTATAGCAAGTTACTTTCAGATCTCAATACCTCTAGCATGAATGGCCTGCTGTCAAGTGTAATCATGCATATGTGCAATATATGCACACATGAATGATTGCTGGCTGCAGTCTGATCAATACTACACTGTTCATCTGTTAGTAACTGAGTGGTCTGCAAAGTAATAAAGAAATTTCTTAGGACTTGTAGTGTTAAAAGTAAAATGTACCAGAATAGAGTGAAATAATTGTAGAAAGCTTTTGTGTATTAACTATGAAGTTAATAATGTTTTCCTGTTTTTTTCTCACCCCACCCCTTTTCTTCTTTTTTTCATTGTTTAATTTTTCATTTTGTTGTTATTATGCATAATTTTGTATTTCTTTGTTGTAATTTATTATTTCTAATTTTGTTTGCAGTTTTTGTTATATAATTTGTTTTTATTTTTATTATTATGTTTAATTTTTGTTTTTCATTGTTCATCTATTTACTTTTTATGTATTTTCATTTTTTTTTTCTTTTATAATTGTATGTTAATGTTTTTTTTATTACTATAGCATAGCTGGGTAGACAGATCCCACATGATCCTCCTACTCTTACTCCACCAGCTACAGCACCAAGGCCTAATACATTTGGGCTACAGCCTGGCAGCACACCCTCTGCTCCCCTGCACTACATGGGCCCCTCAGATAATTCTGCCACAGAGGATAGGCCTGCAGTCCCCTCTGGAAGCAGTGGTGGAGAGGATTCATTTATCACCTAGAATGAGTTGTCAGGTATGGTGCATAGGATTGTGCACTGCAGAGTGGACACATTCCTATGCCAGATGGAGTGCCTGCTATCTGTCCAGGTACAGAGTACCTGTCAAAGATGCACAGGTCGGGCACTGCAGCCACGAGTGTAGTCATGGGAAAGTAGTGACAGTCCACTGGGTGAGGATTTGACTTCCAATGTCATCCATCCTGATGTCTATGAGACTTTGATTTCCCCACTCTCACCCCAACCATGACATTCGCCCCGTCTTGTGTCCTTCACCATCACTGTTTCTTGTCTTGCATGTCCTGTCTGTCAGCAATTGCTTCCTCACCTTGCCAACTTGCCTGTCCCAGACATTTATTTATTTATTTTATTTTACATTTGTTGACCAGAAAAAGTCAGACTGAGCTGAGAAAAGCTCCAAAACATTATACAGTACATAAAAAAGTTACATATTCAGTTGTTCAAATGCAAAGAAAAATTAACATAAACTTTTTCAGAAAGTAATTTCAAGCATTAGAAAGAAAAAAAAATATTAAACATTTTTGTTATATTTACAAACCATCATTCATTTATAGGAAATATGAGACAAAAGCATAGTGTTACAGTCTTAGAGTATTAGTTCTGTATAGAACATTCTTTGTTATCAGGTGACAGTTTAGAGGAGCTATTTTGAAAAGTAAAAAGTTTTGCTAAGGCTTACAACATCTAAGTTGAGTATGACTGGTAGGGAAAGCTGGGGGTATAGGAAAGTAGAAACAGTGGAGAGTGGAGGATAAAGATAGGAGTAGTATTTAGTTAGTAGGATGTTTAGGGATGGGGGGACATTTTAAGTTGGGTGGGAACAGAGGCATGACCAGAGAGTTTTTTAAGTGTTCTTTGGCAGCTGCTTTGAATTGTTTTGGTTGAATTAGTAACCTAATTTGAAGAAGAAGTTTGTTCCATGCAATAGTAAGATGGTAACTATATAAGTTGCATCCCATATTAGTCCTACATTTATAGATAAGTAGCAGGTCTCGGTCAGAGCTTCAAAGTGATCTCGATGGAGAGTAGTGAGCAATATAGAAAGATAAGTTAGGGCAATAGTTTGGTTGGTATAATATAGCATGTATAATCTAGAGCTGAGAAAGAAGAAGCAGGTTGGGTAGTTCCAGCCAATTTAGGTACTTAAGTGAGATGCACTGATGGGTTTTATAAGTATGTTGGGCAGAGAATCTGGCTACCTTGTTATAGGTTGAGTTTAGTTTAGCTAGGAGAGTAGTGTTGAGATTTGTGAGTATTTGAGAGCCATATAGTAGACTGGGTAGGAGTATGAGATAGGGTTTCTTTGGCTTTGGAAGTGAGGAACTTTCTGTTTCTGTATAGAAGGCCAAGTTTTTGATGAGTCTTCCTAATGCAATTGTTGATGTGCAAGTCAAATTTGAGATGATTGTCAATGGTGACACCTAGGAGTTTGGCGCTAGATTCAGGTACTATTGGTGTCTTATTTAGAAAAAGTATAATGAAAATAGTTATGAGATGGTTAAGAGTTTTAGGAAGGAAGAGTAAGAGTTTTTTTTTTTTTTTTTGGGATTCAAGATGAATTGATTGCTGGTGATCCATGTTTTCACTGATGTAAAGGCTGCCTGAGTAGTTGAGATGAGACCAAAGGGAGAGTCAGAGATAGTGATCACAGCAGAATCATCTGCATATTGTACAAGAGATGACTAAGTGCAAGAAGTATATGGTAGATTAGTGAAAATATTAAATAGCAGAGGACCCAGTATGGATCTTTGGGGAACACCCATTTTTACAGGCAGGGAAGGAGGGTGTACTGAGAGCCATTTCACTGATTGTAATCTATCAGTTAGATAGCTAGAAAACCAAGAGACAGTAGCAGGGGAGAATTTAAGATTAGTCAATTTATCCAGGAGTAGAGAGTGTGAGACAGTATTGAAGGCCTTAAAAAGGTCTAGAAATAAGCAGGATAAAAGTTTGTTATTATCACGAGCCCGTGAAATAGTGTTAGTAATGGAGATAAGGGCTGTAGTTGTACTGTGTTTTGGACAAAAAACATTCTGGGTAGAGTGAGTAGGTTTTCCTGTGTTAGGTATTGCAGAGTTTGCTTATGTATACATTTTTCAAGTATTTTAGAGAGAGGTGGCAGAATGGCTATTGGCCTAAATTTAGTGATTTCAAGGGAGTTACCTCCTTTGAGGATAGGTAGTGTGAACAATTTTTTCCTATGTCCCTTCCCCAACATTCCTCTCAAAAAAAAAAAAAAAAAAAAAAGGCACGTGTCTCAAAACAAAAAAAAAATCATCTCACTCATAGCTCTCCATTTTGCACCTGTCTACTTGACACACTTGAGTCGGTCCAATTGGCTGTACAACATGATTATGTTGTTGTCACTTCTCTCTCTTTGGGTGACAGTTCAAATTCAACTAATATTGTATACATCCGATCAGTTTTTACTGTTGAAGAAATGGATAGCTATGCTTTTTCCTACACCCTTCCTACACCTTCCTGCTCTGCTTCCACTTTGTTTTCCCCCTGCTTGCTCCCCATTTCACCACTTTCCTATCTTTCCCATTTCTTTTCTTTAAAGAATCAGTGCATGATGGTGTGCAATGTGCACCATCATTAAGCAACAGTAAAAGACAGTAGTGTCAGTAAATGTATGTAAAACTATCATGCACACTTGTAAAATTCATGCCTATACCTCATTTTGAATCCATTATCATCTGCCTCCAACAACAATGCATTAACCCATCCAGATACAGAGTCGGATCTTTAGCAGGTGTATTTTATACACTCAATAGTAACTGTCACATTTTATCTTTATATTTTCCCTTTGTTCTCCCTGGTGCTTGCTCCTTATATCACCAATGTCATATTTTCAACATTAACTATGTGTGAAGCATCATTGCATGATAGGCATTAATGTTCTATAAAACCCCCATTTATTTTTATAAAGCGTGTCTGCGCCATGCTGCACATCATGCAGCCTCGCTAAGCAAGGCAAATATACATTTTAATAAATAACTGAAATGAGACTAGTAGTGAATAGTATTAGCTACAGCTTTATTTGGAACCAGTTCTATGTGGCCAAAAATGGAACTTATCACTGGATGAAGTCGATTACTACCTCAGCCAAAGATTCAGTTAAGTAGCAGGTGTATGTAAAAGCAGTGAAGTCTGCAATTTTCTGTTCAGTGGGCAAAATACACCTGCTACTTAACTGACTTTGTAGCACCATGTGTTAATGCATTGATCCAACCTTGTTTTGGTTCAGATGGTACTGGATTCAAATACAGGTGTATGTAACAGTTTCACATACTTTTATGAGTAAATAAAAATTATAAATCGGGATACTTATGAATCTGTGTCATCATTTTTGTGGAACATGGTAGCGGTTTCAAATACAAGTTTATATAATAGCTGTAACTGCTTTTGCTGTAGGCACACATCGTTACATAATGTGTACCATTGCACACCATCGTGCACAGATTCTCTAAAGAAAAGAAATGGGGAAGACAGGAAAGTGGTGAAATGGGGAGCAAAAAGGGGGTAAACAAATGAAAGGAGGGCAAGAATGTGCAGGAAGGGTGTATGAAAGAACCATAGCTATCCATTTCTGCAGTAGCAAAACTTAATAATATATGAAGAATATTAGCTGAATTTGGATTATCACCTCCAGAAAGACAGGTGACCACAACGCAATCATGTTGTATAGTCAATTGAACCAAATCAAGGGTGTCATAAACACATTTGTGTGAAATGGAGAGCTATGTATAAGATGATTTTTTTTGGGACAGATGCCCTTTTTTTCTTTTTAACAGAGAGAAAAGAATATTGGGGTAGGGACTTAGGTATGTGTGGATAAGGTAAGGTGGGTAGGTGAGGAAGCAATGGCAGACAGACAGGACATACAAGATGAGACACAAGGATGGTAAAGGACACAAGAAAGGGGTGAACACCATGGCTGGGGAGAAGGAAAATCAAGACCCCATGGACGTCAAATTTGGAGACAGTGAGAATCAAGTCCTCACCCAGTGGACTGTTATCACTGTCACCTCACTGCACAGATAGCTACAGTGTCTGATGTCTGCTCTCCTTGTATTATTCAGAACAACAATGGAGAGCAGTGTCACCACCCAGGGTAGGTGTGCACCAACTGTGGTGTACAATCCTATGCACCAACCCTGACAGTTCATCATGGGTGATAAAATCACTACCTCTGCCACTGCTCCTGGAGGGAGGCACTGGCCTATGCTGCAGGACAAAACTACCTGAGGGCACAGGTAGTGCAGGGGCAGCAGATGAGGTACTACCAGGTTGTGTCCCTGATGTGCTGGGATGTGGTGCCATAGCCATTGGAATGGGGGCAGGTAGCTTCAGTGGGATAGGCCTACCCCACTGCATTGTGGAAAAAAAGGGAAAAAAAACATATGGGGTAGAGAGAGAGAAAAAACGAAGAGCATTAGTAACATTATAAGTGACATACAAAGCACTGATGCAATTAATTCACTCTATTATGTTACCTTAACTTTAAAAGTACAAACTGTAAACAAACTTTTGTATAATGTTTATGAATACCCAGTTGATAACAGATACACACTATAGTACATATTTCAGGCAGCAATCTTTGATGTGTGCATATATTACCCATATGCAGGTGCCAATTCTACTAATTACATTTTCCAGCAGGTCATTTCTGCCACTACTAGAGAGGTCTGCAGTTACAGTGCAATAATGATGAAAATATAACAATACTTGTTCATTTGGTAATTGTGGTGTTTGAACCCACAATTGCTGACTACTCTACTACCATAGTGTTCTGTGTTCCCATAAATTACTGCATGCATACTTTCCTTTTACAGTTGTGAGATGTAGGATCTATTTTATAGTACTGTATTCACAGGAGATGTATGCTCTATTTTATAGTACTGTATTCAGGCCTCAAACTCTTACAGTAATAAATGTGGGCAAAGTCATATGTAATATGGGGCCAAAGTCCGAAAAATAAGGATGACTCTTACATACTTACCCTTAAACCTTATTAACGTGATACAGTAACAGGTTTTGCACTTTCATGACTTTTCTGAAGGGTCTGAGGTCTGAATCTCACATGTCTGACATTATTTCTTGACATAATTTCTCAACCCTTATGCAATTATTTGATTGAAAACCAAAATGTGGAAATCTGTACAGTTGACAGGTATTACTGCATAAAATACCAACTTAGCCCATATCTCACAACCTATTACAGCCAGAAATGTGGACCAAGTAATAAACACTAGGGGTACAAAGGTGCACACATAGCAACACATTTTACATATTCTTCTACAAACCTAGCAAAGAGATGCAAGCTTTGCATTAGCACAGATGTTCTGAAAGGTATGAAGTATGAGGCACAAATGTCATTTTCTGACTCTAGTCCTCAATGCTTTGGCTAAGATTTGCCAGACAAACACAATTTATGAGAAGCTAACCAAAATTATGTGATAATCTGAATATTTTGCAAATCCCATACAGCTGAGCGGTACTATGAAGCAGTCTTTAACTTTTAATGCTACAGTAACAGTACTATTGTGATGCTTACATACCACATGCTGCTCGATTCCATGCCAATCTACTTTCAAAGGCTCTAACATTTAGATCATGATCTGCCTCAACTGTGGAAAATAACAGAATAGAACAGGATATCATTATGAATATCAATCCTGACTATATGCAGCTTTAAGCAATTACACTTAATGTCTGAAACTCATTCTTAGACATCTCTGTGGTGCCAACAAACAAACATTCCTTGATCCAATGGTTGAAGGTATCCCTCATTTTCATCCTGAGCTCTTGGCAGTGGTTCTTAAACTGTTCACCAGTGTGGAGGATAACAGTAGCACTGGTCAGAGCCTGAGACAGACTATTCTATGCCTCTGTCTTTGATTATGAGGCATAATAGTGTCTGTGCAGGAGCAAGAGCCCATAGTCATTCACTAGGAGTTCAATAAATACTTTGGACTACTGGACAACCCACCTTTGAGACCTAAATCTCAAACCCTTTCCAGAAATACCTTCCACGTCTGTCATGGAGCAAGACTAATGTGGAATGATATTTTCCCACTAACTATATGTATTGACTTTACTCAGAGGGCACACTTTTTGATTTAGCAACATTTGAAATAGCAGCATGTCACATGCCATCATGCAAACGGGGTGCAAAGAGTGCAACATGCTTGCACGATGGTAAGCAATGCAGAAGTTTTGTGATTAATGCAATTTCTATGTTATGTGAGATACAAGCAATTCCTTAACTGTGTTGGTTCAATGGGAAGTGCATGCCAAACCAAATAACAGGAATATACTTGTCTGAACATAGTGCACATTATACCCACAGTCATACTTTTGCTATTACCTAGACAATACATAGATTAGTAAATAATTACATAACTGACATCATATTATTGTGTCAGTCCTACGTCATGTAAATATTATATAAATTACACTAGGTCACCTGCTATGCGAATTGGAACAACATTAAAAGTGAATGGCATACACTGTATTTGAACCCTGGACCATATGGATGTTAGTCCTGCACTGACAGCTATTGCCACAAGAAAGTTGGGAAATCCCTTCTCCATGTGCAAGTTCATTGCTAAATACTGCAATGTCACAACATGAAAGCAAACATTGTGCACCTTGTACTGGAACCCAGGACCATTTGCACTGTAGCCCTACACATACACGTGTTGCCACAGGACTATTTACATGAAAAGCACAACAAAAGCTCCCACAGGACTATTTACATGAAAAGCACAACAAAAGCTCCCATCCATTCCTCCATTTCCCATGGGTGCGCTATGAGCACCATCTCGCAAACGAGAACATAAAAAAGTACAAAAATTATTTGAAATGGACAAAGAAGACACATTTTACAACAAAATTCTGAGAATAACACACAACCTGTGATTTGTGCATAGCTTACATGCACGCTCACCCTTCACAGACGGACCTGTACAACTTTGAAAGCAAAACCTGACACCCACCTCTGCTGTCATCACTCACTGTTGACATCTATTGAAAACAAAAACACTGTGGAAGTGCCTATATGAAGTGAACATCCCTACAGGATTACCCTTTTTTGGGATTCAGCAATTCCAATCAGTTTTTACCTAATTTGCATCTTCACTATACTGACGACCTGGAATCTACACAGTTAGTAACCATGTCAGTGGAAAAACTGCACAAAAGCACAATGTTGTTCTGAAGGCTGCCAGCCTAGTTAGATAGAACTTTGTAAATAATTCTATGTCATTTGTAAATATTAATATAATCCACAGGCTTGGTTTACAAATGTAAAGAGAACTGTGTGTTTTGATTAAACTATATGTTGTACTGAGATTCAAAAATGTAACCATAGTGCACTCTGCTGGAAGAAAGCTGATAAGTCAAGCATTGTATGACTGATGTCAAGCTTAGAGACTGGATGTCTTGGCCAGAAATTATTTCTATTATCTTGATTTAAGAGATAATTACTAAGGTTTTGCATGTATAATGAATTTTATTGCTTGGCTTCCTGGCCTGGTGCAACATACTAAGAAATGTAAATTCTGAGTTTCTCTTAGCCTGGGAACTAAAGAAATGATTAAAATTATGTAATATGGAATGACTCAGGAGTACTGGGTGTTTGCCAATTTAAGACTTTCTCAGAGAGAATGATTTGAGCATTTTGGATTTTGCCTGAAACTGAACACATCAACTCACCAGCACTCTGCCTTTGCTCTGTAAGTAGGATATTTATTTCGAACAGTGATTTCTCTTAGAGATAGATACAAATAGCCAGATTAGTCAAGCTGTTTTCTATATTTATGTCAGACTATTCTACAGTATTATTTTAAAGTATTTTCCTGTGATTTCTGAACTCTTGATTATCACTGTGTTGAATTGATAAGATTTGCATTGTGTTTTTTATTATTTATTATTAAATACTTTTAAACATTTCAACTGTGACTGTTTTGTGTAGAGATAATTTAAGCTCTTAGAGTACACTACATGTAGTTAGTGATACTGTCCAAGCCACTCCAATAGCTTTAGCCCTAGGTCACACTTACTATTTGGATAACAGTAATATTGCACAGTGAAATTGGTCACCCTTTGGGAAGCGCCTTATAGTAGCTGATATTAGTGGTTGGTGGCAGTGGTTTCTACCTTATAGTCTGGAAAGAAGGAGGCATAGCTGGAGAACCAGGAGTGTCTGTGCATTTGTATATAACTCATATCTCAAAGTGTGTGTGTGTCAGTTACTTGGGCAGGGGCATGAAGCACTGGTTGGACAGAGATAGTGCTGGAAGTTTTAGCTTGACCACTAGACTGAGATCTGGACCCTATAGCTGTTTAAGTGGGGAAGTCTCATTGGGGATCTGGAGAGAAAGGGAGAAACCAGTCCCAGACTGACTGTGATCTCTGTGTGCTCTTAAGGGAAGTTGTACTTTACTGTGTGCGTACTTGTTATCCTTCCCAAGGTGCACGCCTCTCACTGGTGCTAGTGGTGAGGATTGAGGCTCCTTGATTACTGGGCCAGTACATGGGTGTCACATATTAATTGTATGGCAGTGGTGGGATATCCACATCAAATATTTTTTTGACAGTGGTGAGTTAGGCACATCACATACTAATTGACTTGTAGTGGTGTAGTTAGTGAATTCCTGTAGGTTGTGTACAGTGATCACTGAAGGTGTTTTTGTACTCTAAATCAGCCACACTGTGAATATTCAGAGTTCAGATCACAATTGTTTTATTTCTTTTGTTAGCTTAGTTAGTCAGGGAGAGCAGCCAAGCATGTCAGTAAAGGAATATGGCAAGCTGACTAGGAGCCAGTTGGCTGAGATGTGCCAGGCTAAAGGACTGGTGCATGGAAACCTGACTAAGGCAGACATGATTGCAGCTTTGGCACAGCTGCATCAGAAAACAGCAACCAGGAGAACAATCAAACTGGCTGTGGAGATGTACAGCACTCAGGGAATGGACAGCTCAATCTTTCTACAGAGGACTTAAAAATCCATCTGTAGCTAAAGAGACTTGAGTTGGAGGCCAGGCATTTGGAAATGGAAGCTGAGGAGAAGGAGAGGCAGAGGCAGCATGAAAATGAGATGTCATGGATGTTAGAGTCATGGAGGTAATGGTGAAGGGAGTAACCAAACCCCAGAAGCACAAAAGGTCAGTAAATTTCTTCTGCAGTGTACAGAAGGGGATACTTTTGATAGTTTCATTCTTATGATTGAGAGGGTATGTAAACAGTATGATGTTGACTAAAGGGTGTGGGTACTGTTCCTGACCCCCTTACTCCATGGTAAAGCTGTAACTGTGTTGTCCAAGATATCTGATCATGATTTTTTTTATTATACTGCTGTTAAGAATTGTTTGCTAGAATTTTTTAAGCTAACACCTGAAGCTTATCAGAAAAAGTTTCATAAGCATAGATGAACGTGTGTGTGAATATGTTGCTGAACTAAGCACTTATTTTCATAGGTGGGTGAATGGATGTCAGGTAGCCACTTTTGAATGGCTGGTAGACCTTTTGGTGAGGGAACAAGCCCTTAACACTTTGCCTTAGGACATGAGGATCTGGTTGACTGATAGACAATGTGCTCCTTCAGATGAGTTGGGGAAGAAGAGAGACCTATACCTAGCAAGCAGGGCATCACTGCACAGAGGGGGGGCACCCAGTGCTGCTCATGGGTCTAAAGGAACCCATGGTGGGCAGCCCAGACTGCTCCAATGGAATCTGACAGTAGCAGGGAAAGGTACTAGTATAGGTACTCGGCAAGAACCTAGGGTTAAATGTTTTGAATGCAACCATTGAGGCTATGTGGCATATAGATGCCCATGGAGGCAAACTGGGGAAAAAAAGGTGGGAGAGCCAGTAAGTGGGAATGACAAAATGCCAATAGTAGGTTGTCTTGAGACAACAGAGCTACCAAACTACCATCCTTCAAATGTCCTGATAGGGAAGGATTTTGATGAGGCAGTACCATGTGTTAATGCAATTACTCTCAGTCAGGCTTCAAGACAAGCATGTGGGTCTGGTAGTTTGGGGCAGATCCAGACAGACCACATAATTGCAGCTAGGACTGGTGAGGGGGTTACTTTAGTGAGGGAGCTACGCTGTAGCAGTGAGAGTTAAGGTGAGTCACAGCTGCTTGTGGGTAGTGATAGTCCCTTGGACAAAGTGACTGCAAGGGCAGAGGTGAGTAGTAGTTCCCAGGCTGACAGTGAGGCACCACTGTCAGAGAATGCCAGACTTCCTGTGGAAGGGGAGCTGAGAAGGGTTACAAAAAGAGTGTTGAGACAGACTCAACTCTCAGACCCCACATTGCAAGGTCTGAGGCAGGTAGCTAATGAAGTACCTGATTCTCAAGGGAAGGGGGAATCTGTTTACTGGGATAAAGGGTTACTGTATAGAGAGTGGACCCCTGAGGGGGGCTACAAGGTAAGAGAATAAAGCAGTTGGTAGTGCCTAGGGCCTACCATCTGGCACTTCTAGCCATAGCCCATGATATTCCCTTAGCAGGTCATATTGGCATAAAATTTACAAAAATACGTATTATGCAGAACTTTTATTGGCCTGGGATTTACAGAGATGTAACAGGGTACTGCAGGACCTGTGAGTAGTGCCAAAAGGTAGGCAAGGCAGGAGACAAGGTGAGAGTTCCTTTGATGCCTTTGTCTGTGATTGAGGAACTATTTCAGAGGGTAGCTATGGATATTGTGGGGCCTCTGAGTACCCCAAATTCCACAGGGAAAAAGTATATCCTAGTGGTAGTAGATTATGCTACAACATACCCTGAGGCTGTGGCTTTGTCCTCCATTGAAGCAGAAAAGGGGACATGCTGGAGGGACAGATTCATAACCCAGAGGCTCCCTTCACTCTGGAATAAAATCCCAGTCCAGGTTAGGCAGAGTCCCTCATTGACTCTCTTCAAGAGGAATCCTGATGAGTGGATGGGAGATCGTAGGTTTACCCCGGGTATCACTTCTGTGTCACTGTTAGACAGAGGCACAGTATACTAACCTCGAAAAAGGGCATAGCAAAATTAATTTAAAATGGGTGGCAAAAGCCATACACACTCTGGCTAGGCTTATAAATGCCCTAGGGCAGATAGCCTAGTATGAACCTATGAATCTAAATGCTTTGTTAGAGGTTTTCAGCAGAGTATGTTTCCCAAAAGAAATACTGACTGACAGAGGTGCCAATTTCATGTCAGATCTGCTGGCTTGTCTGTGGAAGTACTGTGGGGTGAAGCAGCTGAAGACTACTCCCTGCCATCCCCAGACTAATGGCCATGTAGAGAGGTTAAACTCTACACTCAAGTCCATGCTACAGGCATTTGCAGACCAGTTTAAGAAGGAGTGGGACAGATATTTGCCCCATATGTTCTTTGCGTGCAGAGAGGTTCCCCAGGAATCCACAGGTTTTTCACCCTTTGAGTTGTTATATGGGCATAGGGTGAGGGGGCCTCTAGATTTAATTCGTGATGAGTGGGAAGGTCAGCGTGAGTCTCACAAGGAGTCTGTTGTGGCATATGTCCTAAACCTCAGAACAAGATTCAGGGAACTCATGGGCTTGGCCCAGGAGAACCTGGCAGAAGCCCAACAACAGAAAAAGGTCTAGTATGACAGGAATGCTCATGCTAGAGAGTATGCTATAGGGCAGCAGGTAATGGTTCTCATTCCTGTCAGACACAACAAGCTGCAGGCAGCTTGGGAGGGACCCTACAAAGTGGTAGGAAAGGTAAGTGATGTTAACTACATGGTGGAACTGCTAGGCAGGAGGCAGGAGCATAAATTGTACCAATCAAACATGATGAAACCTTACCATGATAGGGAGGCCCTTCTGCTGAGTATCTGCAGTGGATTGCAGGAGGAGTCTGATGAAGATCTGGTGACTGATCCCCTCAGTGAGGCTCGGACTGACACCTCAGTGGAAGAGGTGGCGATGTCCTAGCAGCTATCTCCTACCCAGGATCGAGAAATCCAAGCAATGTTACAGGAGTTTGGGGACATGTTCACTGGGAAACCAGGGTGCACCCACCTGGTGCAGCACCAGGTGGATACAGGACCCCAAAAGACTATTAGTCGGGCACCCTGAGACAGTCAAACAGACTCTGAGGGGAAGAGATACAGGAAATGTTGGAACTAGGGGTAATTCAAGAGTCCAACAGTCCCTAGGCCACTCCAGTGGTGCAGGTGCCAAAGAAGGATGGCAGCACCAGGTTCTGTGTGGACTACAGGAAATCAAATAGTCACACAGAGTCAGATACTTACCCCATGCCTAGGACAGATGTGGTCCTAGAGCATCTGGATGGGCTAAGTATCTTACCACCATTGATCTTACTAAGGGTTACTGGCAGATGGCCTTGACTCCCAGTGCTAGAGAGAGGTCAGACTTTGTGACTCCTTTTGGCTTGTAAGAGTTCACAAAGATGTCCTTTGGGATGAAAAATGCCCCAGTTACTTTCCAGAGGCTGGTAGATCATATCATAGCAGGAGCTTGCTTGCCTAGATGATATTGCCATCTACAGCCATTCCTAGCAAGAGCACCTTCAACATGTCAGGGAGGTGCTGGGCAGACTACAGAGGGCAGGGTTGGCCATTAAGCTGAGCAAATGTTAGGTGGGTATGGCAGAGGTCTCCTACCCGGGACATAGAGTGCGGAGTGGTAAGATCAGGACAGAACCTGCCAAAGTGGAAGCCATTCAGGCATGGCCTGCACCTGTTACCAAAAAGCAGGTGAGGGCATTCTTAGGGACAGCAGGGTACTACAGAAAGTTTGACCCAGTTATAGTACCATAGCTGCTCCCCTCACAGACCTGATAAGGAAAAACAAGCCAGATAAGGTACTGTGGACCACAGCATGTGAGCAGGCATTCCAGGATCTTAAAGAAGCTTTGGCAGGACCCCCTGTGTTAACCACTCCAGATTACAGCAAATAATTTGTTGTGCAGGTGGATGCTTTGAACCATGGGGTGGCAGCTGTACTTAGCCAGATTTCTTTAGAGGGAGAGGAGTACCCAGTGGTTTATCTCAGTCATAGGCTTCAACCCAGGGAGGAATACTATGCAGATGTAGAAAAGGAATGTCTAGCCATAAGTGTGGGCACTCCAGGAACTTCAGACTTATCTGTATGGAAGGAAATTCACTGTAGTTACAGATCACAATCCCCTAACATTTTTGCACAGAGCCAGCCAGCAAAATGACAAGTTGCTAAGATGGAGTCTAGGGTTGTAAGCATATGATATGATATGTCACTGCAGCACCACAGTGGGATTAGCAATGCCAATGCAGATGGGATGCCAAGACAATGAATGGGGTAAGGTATATTTAGATAGACCTAACCCTCTCAAATAACATTTCACAAGGGTCACTGGAAAACCTAGCTCAAGTTCTCCGGGGGGGGGGGGGTATGTGAAGGCTACCAGCCTAGCTAGATAGAATTTTGTAAATAATTAATGTAATTTGTAAATATTAATGTAATCCACAGACTTGGTTTACAAATGAAAAGAGAACTATATGTTATGATTAAACTATATGTTGTACTGAGCTTCAGAAATGCAACCACAGTGCACTCTGCTGGAAGAAAGCTGATAGGTCAAGCCGTGTATGACTGTTTGATCTCAAACGCTGAGACAGGATGTCTGAGACAGGAAATTATTTCTATTGTCTTGATTTAAGAGAAAATTAGTAAGATTTTACATGTATAATGTATTTTATTGCTGTGGCTTCCTAGCCAGGTGTAGCTTACTATGAAATGCAAATTCTGAGTTTCTCTTAGCTTGGGAACTAAAGAAGTGATAAAAATGATGTAATGTGAAATGACTCAGCAGTACTGGATGTTTATCGATTTAAGACTTTCTCAGAGAGAAAGCTTTGAGTATTTTGGATTTTGTCTGAACCAGAACACATCAACTCACCAGCACTTTGCCTTTGCTCTGTAAGTAAGATATTTATTTAGAACAGTGATATCTCTTAGAGATAAATAGAAATAGCCGAATTTTGTCTAGCTGTTTTCTATATTTATGTCAGACTATTCTACAGTATTATTTTAAAGCATTTTCCTGTGATTTCTGAACTCTTAATTAGCATTGTGTTGAACTGATAAGATTTGTCTTGTGTTTTTATTATTTATTATTAAGTACTTTTAAACCTTTCAACTGTGGCTGTTTTGTATAGAGATAATTTAAGCTCTTAAGAGTTCATTACATGTATTTAGTGATACTGTCCAAGCCACTCCAAAAGACAAGGGAGGCTATTACTTTGCCCAGATATCTACTACATACTACATATACTTAAAGTACAATATAATACTCTGTTTCAGGATGTTTTTCTTTTGGGTGTGGGTGGCCAAAGGTCCATTTATGTCATGGCCCTTAAAATGCATTTTTTTATTTTGTAACTCTGATATTCTAGCATCCACAGTGTGTACTTAGGTCATAGTGTGTGTGGTGTTACATGCTGAAGTTAGTTCTGTACAAATTTTAAGAGTTTTTACTCGCTCTTTCATCTGAGTAGGCTCCTTATCATGGCTGTATTCAAAAAGTTTCCAAATACACAGCCAACACAAACACAGAGTCTACACAGTTGCTTTAGACATTGTTGAATTGCTCCATTGTGTTGATTTGATTTATTAGCATAAAATTCAGCTACTTGTGCTGTAATTTGCATGCCATGAAAGTTTCCAGATTTGCACATGAGTGCATGCTGCTGAGTGCTGCTATGTGGAGTTTACTGAATCTAAAACTTTTCGCGTTCACTGCGCGATGTGCACTCAGTAAAGATTTATCATGTAGGCTTTCGTGACCCCCTCCCCACTGTTTTCTACATTCATGACAATAAAATCCACTGACTGGAAAGCAAAACGGAAGAGTTACATCAAACTGTTATCTGTATCTCTTAACTTGAAGCTCATGTCTTATGTTTTGTTTAATTAATGTACTAGAATAACTTTATACTTTTCGTTTATACCCTCTGCAGATTTTTCAGTTTAGTTGTTTTATACTCATTTATCTAGTGCAAAATTTTGTTGTACATCTGGGGTACTTGGCAGAACAGTTTTTTTTTACATTTAACAAATTAATAAAAAAAACAGATGACAAAAAGTGTTACAACAGAGCACATTCAATTAATTATAAAATGCAATAAGCCTATTAATTTGTTTATTTAAATGTATTTAACATTCTGCCCATTTATCCTTAGATTCTCCTTCACCCCTTTTTTACCTATCCCATTCCCTCTTCATCTGCTCTATGTATCCCCCCTCTACCCCTCACTCTGATTGCCTATTCCGTCAGTCCACAACCCCCTCATGAAGCAGTATCTCTGCAGATCCATGAAGCTGTTGGTTGACATAGTCTGTTGACTGTGCCCCCTTCTCTAGCCACCTTGTTTGTGACAACCCTTTCCCATCAGTCTAACATGCTCTTATGCACCCATATCATGTCTCTCTTCTCTGTTGTCCTGCCTAGTAAGAAGATTCAAAGTTCCTACAGTTTCTATTTATATCCTTTTCTTTTTCAGATGGATTTTCTTATGGATTTCTTCTAGTAGTTTTACGTGTGTGTGTGTGTGTGTGTGTGTGTGTGTGTGTGTGTGTGTGTGTGTGTGTGTGTGTGTGTGTGTGTGTGTGTGTGTCTCTCTCTCCTTGTATGGCCTCCTGATCTGCATACAGTATTCATGCTTTGGTCTAACTAAGGCCATGGTAGAGTGGAAACATTCATTCTTTATTTCTTTATTTCTGGAATCTATCACCCTGAATAGACACCCCAACATTATATTAGTTACTGCCACTGCCTCCTCACTCATCTCCTTTATGGCCCATGCCAGGCATATTCAACACCTCATTTTCCTGCCATCAGATCCACTCCCCAACTGAAACCTCACACCAGTGTTGTCAAAACCTAACTGATGCACTTTGTGTTTGTCTACATTCAACCTCACCTGCTACCTTTCAGCCCACTTCATCTACCATTGCAATCCCTCGCTTAGACTCCTTCCACTGTTCTCCACAGCTGCATTTAGCTTTCTGTCATCGGTAAAGAGTATGGTCCTGTTCTTTATTCCCTCAACTATGTTTGAAATGAACACAGTGAGGAATACAGGATCCCAAACTGACCCGAGCAGTACTTCATTTCTCACCCTTTCCTATTTCTGGGATTTTATCCTGTCATCACAGTTTTCTTTGTCTTACCATTCAAAAATGCAGCATGCATCCAGACAGCTGCCAAGGCAGCCACAACACAAGGAATGCTGGTATGTGTTTGTCCAAATTATCTGTGATATTATAGCAATAACCAACAACTGGGTGTGGTATATTGAAGATTTACCCATGGTTGGTGTGGTTTAATCATGAGTGTGAAGCCCGAGTGATTAAACAAAGCCAGCTGTGGGTAAATCTTCAAAATACCACACCCAGGAGTTGTTTATTCCTATTATGCAATGAAATTATTTAAGAAAAAAAAACTTACTTTTCTTAAATCATGTCTTAGTATAATGGTTCAGTGGTATTCTTCTGATTTCCTTAGATATCCTGCTGCTTTTTTTGATGTACCGTGCATGCTTACTCAGTATATTAGTGCTATGAAAAGGAAGCAATGGAGAAAGGAAGATTTTCATTGCTCTTTTTTTTAAAGTTGAAATTTGGACACTTTAGAGGTAAGAGAGAGACAGGATGGAGAAAATACAAGGAAAATCAAGTATGTTTCTTTAGTTTTGACTAACACACCTGATTTTGCTGGTATTTTCACTTTCCTGTCTCTCTCGTACCTCCGGACTGTCCATATTTCTAATTTTATTATTATTTTTTTTTTTATGGTGACAAAAACTTAAAAAGTTATAGCATATATTAATGGAGGAAAGTCTGGCTGGCCGTACCTTTTCTCAGTGGTATATACTTGATTTACATCGGGCATGCTGGTTGGACTGACCAATCCGCATGTTCATATTTGAATGCTAATGTCCAGCCATTGTATAATAAACATTACCAGTATATATACAGCTCGTGAGAGTTAGTTAAGAGACAGCTGCCAGCATTTTTACAAATACTTATATGCACACAGGACAACTCTATCTATCTGTCTATCTATCTATCTATCTATCTAGCTATCTATCTACTTATTTGCCTATTTATTTTTTAACTAGGTTGTAATGCTGATCAGGTGGGCCATTTTTCAGATTCAGCCCAATAATGCAATAGATCCAGCGCAATAGAAGCAGAAGCTTAGACACAATCACTGAATGAAAGTAAACAAATAAACATAATGACAAAGATTAGATCCAGTAGCTGTACATATAGTTTATGGTAAGAGGTTAATCTTTCAATAATATCAATGAGACAAAATAATTACATAGCAGTATAAATATTTGTAGTTCCAGACCTGGGACTACCTTTCATAGGTTCATAGGTAGGTACTAGGCTATCGGCCCTGGGACCTATACAAGCCCAGCCAAAAAGGTACCCTGGCTTTTGCCACCCAAGAAAATTATTTTCCTGTGCCACTGTTGAGCAGACAGTGGGCATGACTTCTGTCAACTTAACTTGGACCCTAATTTTAAACACTGGGATTGTCCCTTTAAGCTTCCTCAAGAACTCTGAATTAAAAAAAAAATTTGAAAAACTTTCAAAAACTATTTACACTAAAACTAGGGAAGAAGCAGAATGGGAGGTGAGGGGGAAGGGTGAAAGATGAGGGAGACCAAAAGAGTAGATGAAGAGTCAAGAAGGAGAAAGGAGAGGGAGGTAGTGAGAAAGTATGAAACAAGAATGTTAGCAGTGATAAAAAAGTGTCAGGAAAGTGGGGGGGGGGGGTCCATGTAATCCTTGTATTGTGGAATCATTTACATTGTGCTTGTTTAAAGCTGATTTTTTTAAATTCAAAGTTCTTGAGGAAGCTTAAAGGGACAATCCTAGTGTTTAAAATTAGTGGCCAAGTTAAGCTGACAGAAGTCATGCCCACTTTGACATGTCACTTTCATTCCCACCCACAGTGTCATTTTACTTTTAAATATCCTGTGAATTCACAGTTCCAGTCTTGTTTCAGCTCCCAGGATAAACTAATCTTTGGATTTGTGTTCCTCTCCGACTTATTGCATTGGGGAAATATGCCCCCAGCTCCTGTCTTATACTTAAAATAAAGAAAGCTCTGCCAAGGAAAAGGGACATCAGTATTTACAATTTTTTTTTAATTTTGCATCACTCATGCTTCTACAGATGTACAAGCAGCCTGCTTATAAAAATAGTGCATTTGTCTAGTAGTATTCAATAATCAGCACATATCAAACTAGCAGCTGAAAAAGGAATAGAAGTGTGTGACTACTAAATGCTCCAACCTTCTGTCACACACTTGTGTTCTATGGAATTGCTAGCAAGTCAGAAAGTCACTACATCAGGCTAGTATTCAAAAATCAGAATACAGTAAAATATAAAAGAAAGAGAAATATGTTTTCCACTACTGTTTGCCTGACTCAGATGCTTTCTATAGGTAGAAGACATGACATAAAATTGTTGTAGATGGCCAGGATTCATAACCACCACAGAATAAAATATGAAATGAAAGAAAAAAAACTCTGTTTACTAATGTTTTAAAAATGGACGTGCTTTCTAGAGCAGCAGCAGTAGTCAGGTCATAAAATGGCTGAAAGGCTACTTTTCTCAATGGGTAATGAATGGCTTACAGGAAGAGCTGTTGTCAGTACAACTGCAATTTGCGATGGAATTTGGCTAACACCTTTGAAACTTCCTTCAGACACTCTTCCCCCACCCCCGTCAGCTAAAGGTGAGCATGCTCCGAAAGGCAAACCTGAAATGTAAACAAAAGCTAAATCAAAACAAAATATCCTTGGGACTGTCCCTTAAGTTTTGATTGAAGGGCTTCCCAGGTTATATGTCCAAGTATAGAGAAAGGGTAAAATTTGTACACATACTATAATAGTATGTAGTATTCTGTTATTTTCTAAGTCTTTATATACATTGCAGCATGATATACTATGTAACATTCGATAAAAAAAGAAACAAAAAATGCAAAGTAGCCAATAATCACCACCAGACTTTATACCACAATACCAAAATTAGAAGGATTGAGTGCTTTTGTCTGTAAACAGACTTTTTTTGAATTCAATGAAAAGTGGGACTATCATGTTGATTCAGCAATAAATGTATGTAATAAAATAATTATTTTATAATCTCTAAAAGTTCTATATATTCTATAATAAAATGTATTATAAACTCTATCTTTAAATAAAATACAACTTATATAAATAGAAGAACTGAATTATTAAAAAATATTATCATTGCATTTTTATTAAAATAAAGCGGAGTTATACTTTTGTTTCTCTCATTTAAACACGGTAGTCACTGTCATTTAAAGACATGCAGGAAGGTGTGTGCGTGAATGGGTGTGCTTTCTTTGAAGGTTGGGTGTCGGGCTGGCAACTCGGCACCATAAAAAATCCACTGCCACTCATTAGTGGACCGGAGTTCCGCTGTGGCGACCCCTAACCAGCAAAAGCCTAAAGACATTAGTTTAGTCACTGATAAATTAGCATTTAAGCATGGCTTGGTTGCAGCATTCAACCATAACTGCCAGACCAGCTTTTTATATTGTTGCCTGTCTTCCCAGACACCCTGCAAAACCCTCTTGTACATGCCATCAATATCAAAAAACTGAAAATTCTTAAAATGTAAACCTTCATTTGTGTGCCTATATAGTACATTTGCTGATTTATGTGCTCTAATATCATAAAGGTGCTCATAAATTCTGTCATGCAACCATCTTTCAGTTTTACCAATATGAAAACTGCAACATGACAAACAGTTTGCTGAATAAACCACCCTGGCTGTTTCACAATTACAAACACCAAGGCAACATGTCACCCTATGAAAGCCATCAATAGCTATCCTAGTTCTGTCATAAATGTGCAGTATTTACATACACCTTACTTTTTCATCCCATGTTTAACTGTGTTTGTATTGATGTTATCCTGACTTTCAAAAAAATATTTTAAGTTGACACCTCTCTAATACGTTAATAAAGGTTTGTCCCCAACTTCATTTTTAATTTGTTGGGGAATGAAATATTCCATGCTCGATTAATAATATTCTTAATTATTGGTTCATCCTTACTATATGGTAACACGATACCTAAGGTCTTCTCTTTTTCAGCAATTTTTTTCTTTTACTTTCCTGTTTTCAATCATTACCCCAGGATTCCTCAAAATTTGGTTAAATTTAGTTTCTCTTCCTGCTCAAATTTCTTCTCTCGTTGTATTAAGTAATTCCAAGAGGGCTTTACAGAAACAGATGCTTGGTGCCAGAGCCATGGGCTCAAGCTGAATGCCAAGAAATGTATAGTTATCCCCTTTGGGAAAAAACATGTACCCGTGAGCTACCACATAGGTGGCAGTACATTAAACACCGAAAGTATGATAAGAGACTTAGGGACACCGGTAGACAGTGGTCTCATCTTCAATAACCACATCGCCACAACAGTCAGGAAATCCTTCTATGTGGCACACCTCATCACTAAGGGCTTTTCATCCAGAAAAAAGGAGGTCATTGTCCCACTGTACTCATCCCTCATTAGACCCATTATAGAATACAATGCCCCATTTGGTATGTACCTCTCAAGACATCTGCAACAACTGGAAAGGCTGCAGAAATACCTCACTAAAAGAATCACAGGCCTAAAGTAGATGCCGTATGCTGACTGTCTTAAAAAACTCCAGCTATACTCTGTCACATATCGTCTACTCCGAGGCGATCTCTGCTTAACATACAAGGCCATGTCAAACCCAGAGCTACTGGACATGCTACACTTAAAGAAATCCCAATTCCTCAGAGCCATACACTCCAGAGATCTAAACTTTGTCATCACAATAAACAAAACATGCTGAAGGGATAGGTTCCTGACCCAGAGACTCCCCAGACTCTGGAATAGACTTCCCATACATGTCAAGCAGAGCGCCTCTTTGGCCCTCTTAAAAAGGAATCTTGATGATTGGATGGGAGAAAGGAAATTCACCCTGGGGATCACGTCAGTCGCCCTGCCAGACAGGGGTCCAGGGAGGTAAATAGTGTGGGAAGAAATAACCAGAGAATTGTTATGGCTAGGCTTGTATAGGCCCTAGGGCTGATAGCCTAGTACCAACCTATGAACCTATGAGATATCCCCTTTCCAAAAGCATGTCTGATAGGACTTTTAATTCTATCTCAGGATCATCATTATCACTAATGGGCCATGCTAACCAGACCATTTGTCCTTTGACTAATGTTCTTTTTTGACAAAAGGGTAACAACTTGAATACTGAAGAAAGGAATTTGAAAATGTTTTCTTTTGGTACATGCTGGACTTAAAATGATTTCTGTTTGAATGCTTATAAAGTAACACATCCCAATACTCAGTTTTATTGTTAATAGAATGAAATATAAACTGTTAAAAGGGCATACTAGTATTAGTGAAAAATTCAGTTTTTCAATCTATATGAATTGTATTTTATTTAAAGGTAGAGTTTATAATATATTTTATAATGGAATTTATAGATGTTTTAGAGATTAATTAAATAATTAGCTCATTACATACATTTATTGATTAATAAACATGATCAGACCACTTTTGATTGTTTAGCTGGCTGTTAATGGTATAACATTTTAAGTTTTGTGTGCATAGACTAGATTCAGAAGTCTGGTAACATACAAAAGTGCTCAATCCTTCTAATTTTGATATTGCAAATACTGTCTGGTGGTGATTACTAGCTACTTTGCATTTTTGTTTCTTTTTACATACCTTGCACCACCTTATTCATGTGTGCTAGCCCTAACACTAAGCTTGACCCAACCCCTGCACCTAACCATAATCCTGCACATTAAGTTACTAAAAACATTTCCTGAACAACACCACTACTAAAATGACACTTGATCTTGGTTTTATAGCTGGGGTTTATGCTACAGCAAGTCTTTAAATAGATAGAATTATTCAATATTTTGTGATTTAATATCAGAAGTATTTAGTGTTTTGTGCAGTCTTTTTTTCAATCATTTGAGGTTCAGTATTGAGTATCTGATATTTTATAGTGTCATATATGTATATGAGGTTGGCCAGTCATGGCTAAGTTGGTTGACAGTGCAGATGGTCAACAGTTGTGAGACAAACTCTCAGGAAAGGGGGAGGGGAATATGTCCCTTAACCACAGATTGTTTGATCTGGTAGTTAATATACATAATTGGCAGGGATGTGTGAGGGTGCAGAGGGGCTTTGTATTTCTGCTGAGTCACAATCATGTGAGTGGCAGTTTCAGTATGCACCCATCTAAACTGAACATAGGTTGATAAGTAAGTACTAGGACAGCTGCACTTGTGAGCCATATTGAGCCTAGACAGTTTCCCTTTTTATGCTTGAAATAGACTCTCATTTGGCATAGATTGGCCTTACCAATGCCATGGTTGATAACTATATATTACCCTTAATGAGAATAAATGGGATCATATCATAGATAATTTGAGGGAACCCATACATGGGATTAAATATTTAGGAGCTGCCTCTGTTCATTACTAGTACAGGGGACAGTTCTGGGGTAATTTTTCCAATCCATAGATGTAATTTGCACTTGAACATGGACTGGGATGAATTGTGTTTTATGTGGATGGGGAGTGTGTTCCACAACAATGTTATCCTTTAGAAAATATACCTGTCCATCCAAACCGTTATGTTGCTGTTGCAGAAGAGGTTTAGATCCCTAGCCCTAGTATTTTTGATGTCATTTGACTTGTTGATGTGCAGTAAATCCATCAGTAATGGATCGAGAATGCCTTGTATGCCCAACGCAGGTCATCTCTTAGTTGTCTGTAAGATACTGAGTATAATGACAGAGCTTTGAGTCAGTCCCTGCAGGATATGTTGCTCAGGCTTTGTACTCTTTTAGTAAAGTATCGCTGTGGGCATTCCAGTTGCTGCATGTGTCTGGACAGATACATGCTTGAGGGGGTGTTATATTCAATGATAGATATAATGAGGGCTGAGTATAAGGGGGTAATGACATCCCTAGATCTAGACACAGTCCCTTTGTTTACAAGATGTGCAATATAAAAGGACATTCTTATAACAAGAGACTCATGCTGGTCAAAATTTAGGCCACTGTCCACATAAGTTCCCAAATCCTGAACAACTGGGCCATCTCTTAAGAGTGTATTGTGAATGTGGTAGTTCCCCAAGGATGATGACTTCCCAAAGGATACAATAATGCATGTTTTTGGCATTTAGATCAAGACCATAATTTTGACACCAGTTATTTATTTGAGACAAGCCTTCATGTAGGATGGCTAAGTCATTTGAGGATTCAGTGACTGCTCCTAAGTTGCAGTTATCTGCAAATGTAGTTGGGCAGAGTCCTTTGGTATTAGTATTTACTTCAGAAAAGTAGATGCCAAAGCACAGAACTCTGAGGTACTCCACTGGTGACTGGTCTCTTTGTAGAGGCAGCTTCCCCATTTTGATTATCTGAGTCATATCTATGAACCAGATGGCAATCGAGCGGGTGACATAGTAGTTTATTCTCAGTTTATTTAGCTTTTCTACTATGCCTGATTTGGGAACTGTGTCAAAAGCTTTGGCCAGATCTAGGTATATGGTGTGTACCATTTTGCCTTCTTCTATTGCTTTGGTGATCTTTTCAAAAAAATCCAACAGGTTGACCTGCCCTTGATGAATCAAAACTGAGATGGGCCTAGTGTTTGGCAGTTCCCTATGTCCTGATTGATTAATTCCATGCTAAGTCTTTCCATGGCTTTGCATATGAAGCTGGTCAGACATATGGGTCTGTGGAACGTCTGCCCTTGTGAGAGGGAGAGAATGCAGCTGTTCTCCATTCATTTAGTGTAAAACCTGTATGGAGGCTGACATTGAAGATTCTTGTTAGGGGTGTGGCTAAATAATGCTTCGTACAATTTAAGATGCATCCAGAGATACTGTTAGGACCCATCGATGAAATATTTTTAGCTGCTGATAGCACTTTTAGGACTTGGTCTTGTGTGATAGCTGGAGTTGAGCCAGTTTCAGGCATGTCTTGAGGGACAGATGGAGAGATAAGAAAGGGGTGAAGTTAGAGCTCAGTGCATTGTTACTTTGTGCTTTTGAAATTATAAACATAACTAAAAATGCCTTCTGATTGTATTTGGCTCGGATACATATTTTAGCCTCAATCTTGGCTTTGAGCCAACTTGCAGCTATTGTGTATGTATGTGTATATATATATATATATATATATAATATATATAGATATATATATATATATATATATATATATATATATATATATATATATATATATCTGTATATCTATTTATCTAGACATACATATATATATATATATATATATATATATGTATGTATGTATATGTGTAGATATATATATATCTACACACACACACACACACACACACACACACACACACACACACACACACACACACCTGGGTCTACTTCAGTAGACTGACTTACCTGAAAATCAAACCCCATATAAGAGACCGAAACAATCAGGGCACCAAATGGCAAAACAGCAGAAGTTTAACATGGGAAACGAGTTGGTTGACCAACATGGTGACCTTTGCCCTTTTCCAGACTGTAGTGCGATCTCGGAGTTGGTATATTTAAGTAAGGGGGATGTGGGTGGCAAAGCCCCACACTTGGATGGGTTGAGTTTAGTGTGGTTTGTTTACATGGTGGTGTTGGACTACTTACCATTTTCCCGGTGTTAGTTTTCACTGTTTTACATGTTTGGTGTCCTGGTTTGTTCGGTTCTTTTGTCTGAAGTAACTGGGCTTCAGTTTTCTGGTAAGTTGATCTACTGAAGTAGATCTTTCTCTCTCTCTCTCTCTCTATATATATATATATATATATATATATATATATATATCGAGAGAGAGAGAGCTTTATTTATATCTAACTGTTTCATCCAAGGAAGTGTAAAACGGTCTATTCTCATGGCATTCTTAGCTGCTTCAGTATCCTGTATATGTCGTCATGAATGTTCATGTATGTGTGTGACAGTGAGGACAGGTGTGCACTGCAAGCCAATGACCACCAACTACATTCATCCTATAGATGCTGCCTTCCCAGTCTCTCCCTCTGAACCTGCTCACTGCTGCCATGGAGACCCATACTATGATGCTTTAATACTTCTATCAGTGCCTCATTCTTGCTACTCTGAAGATGCAGCAGTAAAGCTGCTGTTGCACAGATATGCTATGGAGATAAGGTACAGAAAAGTAAAATAAATACATTCTGATTAATTGGTGCAACTCTGTTGCCCTTAAATTACTTTTTGTTGCAGTTCCAGTCACACTTGTCTGTATGTTATTTCATGTACATTACATTGTTCCTCATTGCCTTTCCCAAGGCTGTAGCTGGACACAGCTCTTTGGATTACTCTGCTTTCTTGAGTAATACTAAATACATGCATAAATTAATAAATGAAATAAGTAAATGCATAATTAAAATAAATAAACAAATAAGTAAGATCAGTCTTATATATGTTTATATTTTTTATGTCGCTATAGTTTTTCCATCACATGTTCTGCCTAGTACAGGGCACACCTACCATAACCCATCTTTCCTTGCCACCACTGCCCTTTGATCCATCCTTCAGCATGATGCTAGGATTTAGGTGCCAATAGGTACTCAACAATATACATGAATCTCAGGACCAGTTTGGACTGTTATGGGAATTTAATATTTTCCCCGTACTGCCTGACTGTGTTCTTGGAAGTAGTACACCCAAGACTGTACCATCTGGCTGTGTTCTAGGATGTAGTAGACCCAAACAAGCTAGGAATCACACACACTAATAGATATGCAGGTCTAACATGGAGCCAAACCCAGACAAAGTTGCTGTTCAGAAGATCTCTGGCACAGATGGCGGGCGTCTATTAAGCTGTGTCTCCACTCCCTTCCCCACCAAGATGAGAAGGCATGCAATCACTTACCCTTCTTTGCCAGGGATGGCAATTGAACTCCAGCTGCCAGTGGTATAGCAGGGAACAAAACCCTTACAGTAGCTCAGCACCTTGCTAGCACCTTTAAACTTGTATTGGTGGGGGTAACCAGTGCATATACAGCAGCATAATATAAAAGAAAGTTGATCCTGTAACTGAGAACTTTGATTGGGTGGTCAAGTAACATTATTAGTTTGCCTTTTGTGAGTAGTCGATTTGATAGCCTGATGACATATTGGAGAATGAAAGCTTAGTTTTAAATGTGTAAACAGTTTGATAAAGAGAATAAGCCCTACATTTTTCCCATGTAGATTAGCTCCAGTACATCAGTAGAATTTGACAGTCAGACTCAGTATAGTTCTCATCTCAAATATCTTCTCACAGTAGTGATTCATGTCTTAACCTCACTCCAGACGAACAAACAATGTATCAATTCAGTCCTGCAGAACACATTTTGAATCCCATTACTTAAAACTAACTGACAGTGTGAGGACTATAGAACACATATCTGGTCAAAACAGATATAGAAATAAGGAAGGCTGGTGTTGGAATGCAGAACTCCAAGAAGTCCTCAGAAGAAAGAAGGAGTTCAGGAAAAAGTGGGAAGCAGAAAATAAAGAGCAAGCTAAGAAGGATAGTGGTTGGCTAACCAAGATATTTAGACATCAGTCACAATGGCAAAAAGAACAAGACATCAGAGAAACACATCCAGCAAAGGAACAAGACATCAGAGAAACACATCCAGCAAAGGAACAAGACATCAGAGAAACACATCCAGCAAAGGAACAAGACATCAGAGAAACACATCCAGCAAAAGAACAAGACATCAGAGAAACACATCCAGCAAAAGAACAAGACATCAGAGAAACACATCCAGCAAAGGAACAAGACATCAGAGAAACACATCCAGCAAAGGAACAAGACATCAGAGAAACACATCCAGCAAAGGAACAAGACATCAGAGAAACACATCCAGCAAAGGAACAAGACATCAGAGAAACACATCCAGCAAAGGAACAAGGCATCAGAGAAACACATCCAGCAAAGGAACAAGACATCAGAGAAACACATCCAGCAAAGGAACAAGACATCAGAGAAACACATCCAGCAAAGGAACAAGACATCAGAGAAACACATCCAGCAAAGGAACAAGACATCAGAGAAACACATCCAGCAAAGGAACAAGACATCAGAGAAACACATCCAGCAAAGGAACAAGACATCAGAGAAACACATCCAGCAAAAGAACAAGACATCAGAGAAACACATCCAGCAAAAGAACAAGACATCAGAGAAACACATCCAGCAAAAGAACAAGACATCAGAGAAACACATCCAGCAAAACAACAAGACATCAGAGAAACACATCCAGCAAAAGAACAAGACATCAGAGAAACACATCCAGCAAAGGAACAAGACATCAGAGAAACACATCCAGCAAAGGAACAAGACATCAGAGAAACACATCCAGCAAAGGAACAAGACATCAGAGAAACACATCCAGCAAAGGAACAAGACATCAGAGAAACACATCCAGCAAAGGAACAAGACATCAAAGAAACACATCCAGCAAAGGAACAAGACATCAGAGAAACACATCCAGTAAAGGAACAAGACATCAGAGAAACACATCCAGCAAAGGAACAAGACATCAGAGAAACACATCCAGCAAAAGAACAAGACATCAGAGAAACACATCCAGCAAAGGAACAAGACATCAGAGAAACACATCCAGCAAAGGAACAAGACATCAGAGAAACACATCCAGCAAAGGAACAAGACATCAGAGAAACACATCCAGCAAAGGAACAAGACATCAGAGAAACACATCCAGCAAAGGAACAAGACATCAGAGAAACACATCCAGCAAAAGAACAAGACATCAGAGAAACACATCCAGCAAAAGAACAAGACATCAGAGAAACACATCCAGCAAAGGAACAAGACATCAGAGAAACACATCCAGCAAAGGAACAAGACATCAGAGAAACACATCCAGCAAAAGAACAAGACATCAGAGAAACACATCCAGCAAAAGAACAAGACATCAGAGAAACACATCCAGCAAAGGAACAAGACATCAGAGAAACACATCCAGCAAAAGAACAAGACATCAGAGAAACACATCCAGCAAAGGAACAAGACATCAGAGAAACACATCCAGCAAAAGAACAAGACATCAGAGAAACACATCCAGCAAAAGAACAAGACATCAGAGAAACACATCCAGCAAAAGAACAAGACATCAGAGAAACACATCCAGCAAAGGAACAAGACATCAGAGAAACACATCCAGCAAAAGAACAAGACATCAGAGAAACACATCCAGCAAAAGAACAAGACATCAGAGAAACACATCCAGCAAAGGAACAAGACATCAGAGAAACACATCCAGCAAAAGAACAAGACATCAGAGAAACACATCCAGCAAAGGAACAAGACATCAGAGAAACACATCCAGCAAAAAGAACAAGACATCAGAGAAACACATCCAGCAAAAGAACAAGACATCAGAGAAACACATCCAGCAAAGGAACAAGACATCAGAGAAACACATCCAGCAAAGGAACAAGACATCAGAGAAACACATCCAGCAAAGGAACAAGACATCAGAGAAACACATCCAGCAAAGGAACAAGACATCAGAGAAACACATCCAGCAAAGGAACAAGACATCAGAGAAACACATCCAGCAAAAGAACAAGACATCAGAGAAACACATCCAGCAAAGGAACAAGACATCAGAGAAACACATCCAGCAAAGGAACAAGACATCAGAGAAACACATCCAGCAAAGGAACAAGACATCAGAGAAACACATCCAGCAAAGGAACAAGACATCAGAGAAACACATCCAGCAAAAGAACAAGACATCAGAGAAACACATCCAGCAAAGGAACAAGACATCAGAGAAACACATCCAGCAAAGGAACAAGACATCAGAGAAACACATCCAGCAAAAGAACAAGACATCAGAGAAACACATCCAGCAAAGGAACAAGACATCAGAGAAACACATCCAGCAAAGGAAGAAGACATCAGAGAAACACATCCAGCAAAGGAACAAGACATCAGAGAAACACATCCAGCAAAAGAACAAGACATCAGAGAAACACATCCAGCAAAAGAACAAGACATCAGAGAAACACATCCAGCAAAGGAACAAGACATCAGAGAAACACATCCAGCAAAGGAACAAGACATCAGAGAAACACATCCAGCAAAGGAACAAGACATCAGAGAAACACATCCAGCAAAGGAACAAGACATCAGAGAAACACATCCAGCAAAGGAACAAGACATCAGAGAAACACATCCAGCAAAAGAACAAGACATCAGAGAAACACATCCAGCTTCTGGGTAGTAACTCAACAGATGACACTAGGAAGGTCTATTAGGCTGCAAGGAAATGTCAGAAAGATTAAAAAGATAGTCATCAGATACCATTCAGAATAGATGCCAGCATAAGTTTGCTTATCAGCCCAGAGGACATCAAAGGCAGATAGAAGGAATACATCAAGGAGCTTCTGAATGATGAAAACACCACAAAGCTGTATTGTCCCATGCACAGCCTATGATGAAAAAGGAAGACAAACCTAAACTAAAAGAATCATTAACATCAGTAAGAAATATGAAGACAAGAAAAAGCAGCAGGCTCAAATGAAAATGTGACTAATACGATCATTATGTTTGATGTATTAGGGGAGAAATGGCTCCAGGGGGTAATCCATGGTATTGATAAAAAGATGCATTCCATATGACTGGAGAATAAGCATTCTAGTGCCAGTGTACAAGAGCAAAGGGGGCATTCCTAACTGCAGTGGTGCACAGGTATAAAACTCCTGTAATACTCTATGAAAATGCTGGAGAGGGTGATTGATAAATTAATACACATAGTAATAGAGAGGGAAATATGGTTGATGAGCAGTTTGGATTCAAATCAGGATACAATACAATTAACCCAATCTTTGCAGTTAGACAAATAGCAGAGAAGAAGCTGTATACATTGAAAGGGTCTAGATGGGCATTCCTAGACTTGCAAAAAGCATATGGCAAGGTCCCAAGAAAGCTAATTTGGACAGTCTTGTCATAGTTCAACGTCCAGGAAACATTAATGCAGGCTATGTACAAAGACTGAATGAGAGAAGTGCAACCAGTGTTTCGATTGGCAGTGGGGTTCCTATTGAGAGCATGTGTACATCAGCGTTCAACTCTGACCCTGCTGCTGTTCACACTGGTTATGGATTTCATTAACAAACAACTTTGTATGAAAAGTCAACAAAGTTGCTGTATGCAGACAATGTGCACTGCAGACAGACTCTGAGCAGGAACTTCAGCAAATGATAGGAGAATGGATTCCAAAACTGAAGACACATGGCATGGAACTGAGTACAGACAAGACAGTGGTCTTGGCAATGAATGGAGAAAATCAGAAGCCGAAAACTGAGGTAGTGGTGGACCAGGTTAGCAGCTTCAAGTATCTAGGAAATACAATTGAGGAGAAGGGAAGTCTGAATGAGGAAGTCAAAGTTAGCCTTAGAGGTGCTGCAGTCAACTGATGCAAAGAGTCAGTGGTTGTATGAGAGAAGAATTCCAAACAAGGCGAAGAAAACAGTGGTGTGACTGCTACTTCTGTATGGCACAGAAACTTGGGAAGTGAAAGCAAGGTAGCAAAGGAGGCTTAAGGTGAAGGCAATGAAATGCTTAAGACATGTAGTATGATGCACACTGTGGGACAGAAAAATAAATGAGGACACCAGAGAAGAAGCCAGAGTACCCCCCGCTGCAGAGAAGGTCAAGGAGAACTGATTATGGTGGTTTGGTCACATATGCAGGAAGGCAGAAAATGATTTGGTAAAGAAGATTTGAGAGGAACAGGATGAAGAGAAGTTAAGAGGATACAAGGATGGGCAGCCAAGAGAGGGAAGGATTGTATGAGAGACAGTCAGGCATGTCTTTCAAAGAAGGTAGAAGAGTGGTTGTCATTTGAGAGCTGTGATGACAGCTGACACAGCACCTTCATCCTGTGTACACCCGGTAAAGGATGATGATGATGATGATGATACCTAAAACTACATGTTCGGCAGCATTTTTATTGAACTTTAACCCTTTGTGGCAAACAAAAGAATGAACAAATAATTTTATTACGTGTTCTGATAATCAGAAAACATCTTTGTTTAGGTAGTTATTGCATCAGTAAATTCAAAATACAGTAATGGTCATTATATTCTTTGGTCATCATGTTCTTTGGTCATCATGTTCTTTGGTCATCATATTCTTTCTCTTCTTTCCTAGTCCCTTTTTTAAGGTTTTTTTTCCTCATTTACTTTTTCTCTCTCACTCGTTATTGCTGTTTAAAGAGACTCAAAACATTATAATTTTGTCTGTCAGAGTATCAGACTAGTGGTACAGAGAGACAAAGTCTTGTGTATGACCTAGGTGACCTGAATTAGATTTGCAACTCACGTGACTAATGATTGGCAGGAGAGGACGAGCAGTGCCTATCTGACTATCTGATTCTGTTGCTCAGATGTGGTTTGATGGATATTTCATATAACACTGAAAAGCATCAGCTAGCTGGGAAGGGTGTACAGTCTGACTGCCCAACCCAGTTATAACTCCGTCTCTTGCATACAAAGGACCATATATGCACAGACATGAGGGAGCATAGGCAGCCCCTGCAATGATGTAGTTGGGCATGTTACCACCATGCGTGGAGTTAGGACTAAAAATACAGATGCTCTCATGGCTGAGATGCTGGCAACAGTGTAAAGTACGTCTGATTTTTACTCGGATGATGAACTCTTTCACAAAACTCCTTTGGTGGATCTGAAAGAACAATGGTCCCCTCTGATGGTCCCCATTGCCAGGGAATCAGAGCTGCTGTGCAACTGGGCAGACTTGATGGTTGACAAACAAAACAGGCAAAAAGATAAAATAAATAATTGATTCTATCAGAAACAATCAACACAAAAGGCAGCAATGTTGAGACTATAATGAAATAGCTAACACGTTACAAGCAAGTAGAGTTAATAAATGTTCTAACAATAATTGCTCCTGCAAATAGTATGTTGCTAAGCCTGTTCATATAACTATTCTGTGACACTTAGCTTAAACAGATATAGTGCCTAATGGGTTTAATAGTTAAAAACAGAAAAAAAGTTTACTATATTTTACTTTGTAAGCATGGAACACTCCACTTATTAAAACATGAAGGCATTAATGTGCAGTACTAATAGGGTCATCGAAAGATACCTTTTTGAGCAAAGCAGGTGTTTTGGGAAAAAGAATAAGAGGCAGTAAGAAACATGAAGACAACATATTATACCATAACCACTGTATACAGTCCACGTCTCTTATAGCAATACTGAAATGTTACTTGTATTAAGTTTGGGCATCCTAAAATGGAGTTATGTTTATACATATTTTATTTGAATAGTGAAGGGAAGAATGAATGAACACGGCTGATTTTCTCCACTGGATGGAGACAGTGCACTGCACTTCAAAATCTCACTCTGCCACAGGCATTCCATAATGTACTGCTCGGTAAAATATTTTTTAATCAGAAACTTGCTGGATTTTTATGACATAGAACATATTTCTGTGGATGACTTTTACTTCTTTGATTGCACTTGTAAATTTATCATTTGTTTTATGAAAATACTTTATTATACACAAAATCTTGACCACATAAGCAGCAAATGAAAAATTAAATTAAGCAAAGCACATATAAAGAACTTTTTGTATGTTATCTTTTCGTAAATTAATTGCACTTTTTTATTACCAACATGTTTCACGGTTATTCAGTATTTGGATTTCTGCATTAAAACAGCATCATAAAATGCAGGATTTACTCTCCCAGCAAACAGTAAGGACAGCAACTATTTAAAGCACCCATTTACAAAGGGAAAATCATTCATTATTAGCTTACAAATGCATGCACATAGAATGCAGTTTTTTTTTGCTTTTATTTCTGATTGATTAGTTGTTTAGATTGTTACAATTTAAACTTTGGAACCTAAGCTACATTTATTTATATGTTTTTATTATTTCCCCTCACTGTTTGCATTAGACATTTAACAAACTTTGACAACCTACTTAATATCCTATTATTGTAGCTACATTGCAGAAATTACTTTTACCAGTAATTTCAAAATAACTGAGAATTGTGCACATCTGAGTTATTCGGCATTTCTAATCAGATTAACTGTATGAATAGAAATCTCAGACCTGTACACAAATATCTAATTCTGCAAACCCCTTGTACCTATCACTCACCCTCCATGTGTACCTACATTTCCTTTTACTGTGGTATAATAAGGTGATACATCATTGTAGGGTGTGGAAAATTCTTATCTTACTCATGGATAGAGAAGGGCATAGCCTGAATGACAAAACTAGTCTCTCACTCTCAGTGAAATATGAACAGCCCATATACTACTGTGGTGTATCTCTATCATGCAATTACTTCTGTATTTTTATGTTTTAAATGTATGTAATATCTTTTGAAAAGTTTTTTATGAAATGAAAATAATCTGCTGTTTCACATGATAAAAAGTGTTTCATTTTTGCTTTAAAATCAGTCATTCTTACTGATTTTTTTATATTTCATTATGAAGCATTGTCACTACTTTTATATGTTTAAAACTGATTTGAAAAATAACAATTTGCTGTTAGAAGATGATTTATATTTACATAAAGCATACGTTCAATCTTAATAGCTACATAGATTTAATTAACAAGGACTGTTTATTTATGACTATAAATTTCCTTTTGTTTGGAGGATTTTCAATTTTTAATAGTAGTGAAAAATATTTATTTATTTATTTATTTATTTATTGATATTTGTTAACTGAGTTGGTCCAGCTGAGCAAGGGGCCCATTTTCAGTGGAGACCCGAGGAGAAAAGCTCCAGAAATAATATAAGTATGATATTTACAAAATATTAAAGTTGGGTCATAGTAATATAGTACAAGTCAAACATTTGTGCACAGCAGTACAATGCATAGGCAAAATAGTTAACAAGTGCAAATTCCAAAATTCGAGAACAAATTATTCTTTAAATTGTTTAAATTTATTCTTTAAAATTATTCTTTCAATTATTAACAAATTATTATTCTCAACAAATTGAGAATTAATATTGTGTTTATAAAATGGTGTCATTAATGAAAGTTATTCCATAGTTTTTTATACATAATTGTTTTGCATTTCAGAAACAGATTTTTACTTTTGTTCACATGCTCACCATATCTCTTTAGCAGTTTCACTATGCTATACTTCTCAGGTCCATAACACTGACCAGAGCAACATTTGAAAGTGAACAGACTCTTTGCACATGCGTGGCTGGCAATAGATATGCTCTAGAGAAGAGAGGAATGAAGGTCAGTAGGACTAAGACAGAATATATATGTGTGTGAATGAGAGGGAGGATTGAGGAATGGTGAGAATGCAGGGAATAGAGTTGGTGAAGGTGGATGAGTTTAAATAATTGGGATCAACAGTTCAGAGTATTGGCGAGTGTGGAAGAGAGGTGAAGAAGAGAGTACAGGCAGGGTGGAATGGGTGGAGAAGAGTGTCAGAAGTGATTTGTGACAGACAAGTACCAGTAAGAGTGAAAGGGAAGGTCTACAAGTGGGTAGTGAGACCAGCTATGTTATATGGGTTGGAGACAGTGGCATTAACAAAAAGGCAGGAGTCAGAGCTGGATGTGGCAGAGTTAAAGATGTTAAGATTTGCACTGGGTGTGACGAGGGTAGACAGGATTAGGAATAAGTATATTAGAGGGTCAGTCCAGGTTGGACGGTTTGGAGACAATGCCAGAGAGGCGAGATTGCATTGGTTTGGACATGTGCTGAGGAGGCATGCTGGGTATATTGAGAAAAGGATGCTAAAGATGAAGCTGGCAGGTAAGAGGAAAAGAGGAAGACCTCAGATAATGTTTATGGATGTGGTGAGAGAGGAGATGCAGGTGGTTGGTGTGACAGAGTAAGATGCAGAGGACAGGAAGAAATGGAAACAGATGATCCACTGTGGCAACCCCTAATGGGAACAGCTGAAAGAAAAAAAAAGAAGAAGATTGCTAAAGTGCATTTCTTGTGCTTGGAATCATCTTTGCATTAAAATTTATTTAATTTCCAGTTACACTCCTGATGTTAAATTTGCAAGCAATTTTATAAAAAGTGAAGCTTTATAGTGCATTTTTTTATTTTTTTCAATCCAGCATTTACCAGGTGGTTGGTGTGACAGAGCATGATGCAGAAAATAAGAAGAAATGGAAACAGATGATCTGCTGTGGTGACCCGTAATGGGAACAGCCGAAAGAAAAAAAAAAGAAGAAGAAGATTGTTAAAGTGCATTTCTTATGCTTGGAATCATCTTTGCATTAAAATTAATTTAATTTCCATTTACATTTCTGATGTTAAATTTGCAAGCAATTTTACAAAAATGAAGCTTTATAGTGCATTTTTTGATTTTTTTTCAATCCAGCATTTACTCATTTTTCTGTTTTCCCTACTGGCACACCCACAAAGTGATGTCAAAGTAGGTATTAAACACTGTTTTTAATAGAGCTGCAAACAATTCTGAGTATGTAAACACAATTCAATGGTTTACAAGAGCAGCTTCTTGCTTACATTGTGGTTTCACTACTGCATCATCACACATGATAATTTTTGAATGTGATTTGCTCCACTTGCAAGAATTAGTTGGCAACTTGTTTTTCTAGGAAGTAAACAATTACTTCTGATGCATTTAGCATAAATATAGTACTCAATGTATTAATTTAGATATTGAAGCTGTGATGTCCCCACTCTGGGCCAGTAATCAAGGAGCCTGAATCCTCACCACTGACACTGGAGAGGGACATTCACCTGGAATACAAATGGATACACTCAGTATTTCCAGATGTAGATCTCTCTGTTGTTGTTGTTTTTCTTTTGGCTTTTCCCGGTTAGGGGTTGCCACAGTGGAACTCTGGTCCGCTAATGATTGGCAGTCGATTTTTACAGTGCCAAGGTACCAGTCCAATGCCCAACCTTCAACGAAAGCACGCCCACTCACGCATGTCTTTTGAATGCCACTCGACTGCAGGGAGGACATGCAGACTCCACACAGAAGGCCCTCCAGCCAAGAATCGAACAGGAGAACCTCTTACTGTGAGGCAACAATGCTACCGCTGCACCACCGTGGCCTATCAAGCACAATTTCCTTTAATAGCACACAGAGAACACACTCAGCCCAGGTTCTTAGTTTCTCTCTCTGTCTCCCTCCAGGTCTCAAGTAAGACTCCTCACTGGCACAGCTTAGGTTTAGGTCCTCAGCCGAGTGTCCAAACCAAGTCCTCCAGCACTCTTTCTGTGAAACCAGTGCTTTTTGTCCCTGCTGTAAGTAGCTGATGCATACACTCTTTGAGATTTAATTTTCACACACACACACACACACACACACACACACACACACACACACACACACACACACACACACACACACACACCTGGGAAAGGCTGACACAGATTACCCGCTCTACCGACTTTGCCCAGACTATAAGGTAGATTCACTTCCACCAGTCAGTTACTATAAGGCTCTTAAAAGGCTAGCCAATTATGCTGAGTGAAGTTAATATTAATAAAAATGGTAATGTTGACCAAACAGCCAGGCTTTCAGGAGTGGCCACAGTTATCACCAAATAAATATATGAAAATACTCTCAAAACTTAAATATGCTCTAAAAGGACCAGCCACAATGAAAAGTTTAAATATATTTAATAATAAATAATAAAAGAACAAGAAAGTACTAAATATCTATTTACAGTAAACACTAGAGTTTCATTCACAGGAAATATAAAAATAACACAGCTGGAAAGATTCACACAATTACAGAAAAACAATACATAACTATTCTCACTATATTTTCCTGGCTGATGTAGAGAATTACTGTCCCTGGTCAGTTACTAGAGCAAGGCAAGATGAAGTAGGTGAGTGGTCTTCCTTTTTTGTCAGGTTCCAAAAAGAAACTGCCAAGAGACTACTAAGCCAGACTTCTCACAGACATTTTGTCTTTGGCTGCAATCAGAACTGTAAGATACAATCTTTATGGTCTAATTTAATTTCAACTATTTTTTAAAGTTTGATGCAGCTGGATTGTGATTAACCTTTTTTCTTTCAGTATTCTCTGTTAAAACATATACATTTTATTCACTTACAATAATACATGTACATTTCTTTTATTTCCAACAGGGCACATTGTTGATACATTTTAACACAAACAACTTTACAGATTCATTTTTAAACACAAGCACATGTGCAAATCAATTTGATACACAAATAACATATAATTATTTAGTAAATTGCACATCCACTGCCCTACTTCTCCTGACATGACTGGCAAAGCCTCCTATTGTCACAGAAACATCATGGGTTCAGTTTTTCATGATGCCATGGCAGGAATTTTTTTACACTGAAAAACAATCGGGGGTCTGTCCTTATCAACAAAATAAAATGGAAAACAAAACACTTTTTTGTAGAATAATCTGAATAATTTGGTGTTATATTTGGTAAAGAAGTTTTATCCATTTGCAAAGGTTTGTTATTTATATTTGCTTCAGAGCAAGATCAAACCCTTTAAGTGTGGCTGTGGCACAGTTATTGGTTTGAGTTTGATCAGCAGTTACTGTTTATATGGAGTTTGCATATTCATTTTTCAATTAGCATTATTTATTACTCATGTATAAAATAATACCAATCAAAAAGCAGAACCATGCATAAAAGGGTTCATGATTCATGACAATGAGAGACAAAGCAAAATGAAATACACAAACTGGAGCAGATTTATAATATGTTATACATATATTTGATTGCTTACCTCATCCTGTATTACAATTATCCCATGTAACACAATAAGATAATCAGTATAATCTATAACTTTTCTATACTTATGAATTACAACAAAGTGAACTGCAGTGGTGGTGCTGTGGTAGCATTGTCGCCTCACAGTAAGACGTTGTCCTGTTCGATTCTCAGTTAAAGCGTCTTCTGTGTGGCGACATGCATGAATGGGCATACCTTCGTTGAAGGTTGTGCATCAGGGCTGGCAACTTGGCACGCAAAAATCTACTGCCAATCATTAGCAGACCGGAGTTCAGCTGTGGCGACCCCTAACTGGGAAAAGCCGAAAGACACAACAACAACAACAACAACAAAGAATATTAAGTATACGGTATTACACTAACTCTTGTAAATGTTGCAGAATAAATGCATGTCCACCTTTTCTCAACCTTCATATCCGTATTACCATCATCTCCCAGGGTATGAAATAACTGAGTAAAGTATCTTTGCATGTCAGGAGTAATTACCTTCCAGAATCTCAAGATGGTGGCCAATAGAATCATCTGAATTTTATGAATTCAACCCATGGTAGTTGAGTCAATAATCCTATGTCATATGGAGAAATGTACATACTGGGGGAATGCACCTATACAGCCAGAAATGTACATATCCATTGGGAATGTGATTTGTGTAGCCCATCTAGCCTTTTCAATGGACCAGTGCTACACCTGTCGCACCATGTTACAGTCCTACGCCATATGTATATATGATTCTGGTCTTACCAGAGTATGTGTATTCTTACTGCACTGGTGTAGGATTCCTCCCTCTGACCCGGTTTCCTTCAAAGGCATGAGGCTTTGTACAATCATCTGCCCTGTCCCTTACATGTGTGATTTATGTCTTACCTTTGGTGTACCTGGCCTTACTCCTAGAATTTCTGCATTAGGTTCAGATTCACTATGCACCTGGACTGGGTTAAATAGTTATTGATAATGGCTGGATGCATGCTTGTTTGTGCCATCAGTGATATACATTTCACCTTAACATTGTCCACTTGGAGAAGTGCCATTTTCTGGTTCTTGCACAGCTAGAGTGATTAACATTTATTTTTTATTTACTTTTGTTGTCTGGATTCATGCCTCTTAACTGTCCAGAGTTTTGTCTCATATTTTTGGTCTGTTCCTCATAAAAAGAGTGTTTTTCTGGCAACATATTTTTGGTCTGTTCCTCATAAAAATAGTGGTTTTATGGCAAATTGGTGAGAACTGAATTCACTAAAAATGACAGACATTTGAGTTTCAGACTTCATATCCTTTAGAAAATGCATGATAACACAAAACCTTTTATTCTAACAACTTTCTTTATAAGAGCAATATTTAAAATGTGTCCCTATTTTTGGGCCTTTGCCCCCACCCCCACCCCAATTATTTTTAGCTTTGTCCAGATTTCTTGTGCTAAGAGGTTGAAAGGTATACTGGGATTAGTCCTATTAAGCATGGCGTATTTCAGGGTAAGTTTGCTTTAGTATTATTTATACTGACTCAGAGGTGGACTAATGGAGGGGGGATGGTGCAGTCTGACCCTGATGCAAATAGTAAAGGGGTGCAGCTGTGCCTTTTAAAAGCTTTTTGTGTTTAAAATGCAAAACAATTAAACTAAAACTAGAGCTATATCCTTCTGTTGGGGTGTCCCTGTGTGTGTCAACGTGTGCACCTGTTGCATACTCCTTTTCAGCATTCCCGTCCTGCTGTTCCATCTTTCTGTCACTCTGCGAAGAATTTAAATAAAAGTGTGTGTGTGCATGTGAGTGTGTTTTAGAGTGTGAGTGAGTTGGTTAGTTGGACTACCTCTCAAATCTGGACAAAGTCTAAAATATTGTGGGGACAAAAGCTAAAAAAATAAGGACAGATTTTAACTATTATTCTTATAAACTATCAGGGTTAGAAATAGACCTGGCTCTCCTCACCCCTACTACAGGAATGGACAGATAGGATAAAGGAAGGGGAGCCCCAGGACGGAATGCATGGAAGCAGAGATAAAAATAATAAAATAAAAATCCATGTTTTATAATAAAGAATGACACATTGTATAATACTTGCTATGGACGTATTTGTCTCAACATGTGTGCAGGCAATTTTCTACTAGGACATAATCTTCTCAAGATGTCTATAGATAATTTTCTACAAAATACTTTTATACCATTTGTTGTTCTCTAGTCTGTGCTTAATCATGCCTTCATTTTAATACAATCTGTTTTCCAGTAGTCTGTTTCCTACTTTACTTTTGAAGTTCTGACACATTATTTTGTGTTTATTATTTTGGGTGACATAAACTTCTATTTGTTTGTATGTTTGTTGGCTTATTGTTTTCTAACTTTCAAAATGTTCAAAGCTACATATTTAAAACACACTCTATCAAGTGGTGCTGTATTATACAATAAATATAATTTAATACAATCAGGAAGATGAATCAAAGAAAACATGCATGTAGGCATTGTCCTAAAAATGTGTGAAAATGGTGCCTATGGTTTGAAAACATCCCAAAGGTAAACTTTATCTGCAACTGGCCTGATGCATTTTCTTTGAATGTGGGTTTCAATGCCATTTCAACGAATGCGAGTTTCAATGGTAGACAAGTTTATTGTTAAAGCTAAGCCTGTTTTCGTTGTGACACTATAATGTTTTGTTTAGTAAATGTCTATCAGTGTTTTTGATATAAAATTTGAAATAAAAGTTTTAAATTAAATCCAAATATCTGTAATCATTGTAGAAATGAAGAAGAAAATAGTTTGCACACTGACAGGTTTGAAAGGTATTTATGGTAACTGGGGAGAAATAGCCACGTAATGGGACACTTGAATGGTGCCCGATCCATTACCTTGCCTAGGACTCCATTTGACTGTGATCTGACTCTGAAGTAAATGCTTTGTTTCCTCCTCTTGTGTGTGTCAGTGTGTCCATGTGTCCATGTGTGAAAACATGGTACAGGATTGGAGGAATCTTGGAAGGAATTACAGACAAGAGTGGAGAGAACCGCTGTTATTTTTAAATTAGCAGTGCCTTCTCATTATACAGTAGTACAATGCAGTACAGAGTTTTGTAGTGGAAATTTTTTTTTTTGTTTTTGTTTAATAGAACCTGGTGAACTGGATTAATCACAGCAAGTGAATCAGCTAGGGCATTGTGGACTACTGGTAAACATTTTTTTTAATGTCAATATAACCAGATTTTCTTTCTTATTTTTGGAGGGGGGAGTAGTTGCTAAACTTGTGAGTTTGCATTTATTTAACATTCGTTTACTGGGGAAAGTCCAACTGAGGTAGAGCCCATTTCGAGCAGAGGCCCAGGGAGAAATGCCCCAGACACATGTCTTTGGAATGTGGGAGGAAACCCACACAAATGCAGGGAGGACATGCAGAGTCCACACAGAAGGAACCACAGCCAAGAATCAAACCAAAGAACCTCTTGTTGTGAGGCAATAATGCTAACCGATGCACTCCTGTGTCGCCCTTGTCTACATATCTTAAAGTTTGGTGTGTGTGTGTGTGTGTGTGTGTGTGTGTGTGTGTGTGTGTGTGTGTGTGTGTGTGTGTGTGTGTGTGTGCATTTGTTTAAATATTTTGAAACTAGGTATTTATATTCTTTTTTTTCCCATTGTACTCTTTTGCTCTCTTTTTGTTTTAGGGGGTGAGGGGTAGCTAGCTGGGATGTGTGTTAATGTGTGTTACAGTACTTGCCCTTTCCTTTGCTCAGCTTAAATTATGCCATTAAGGCTGGCAAGTATATATTTGTGTTACAGTAATACATTGGGATAATTTTATCCTTTTTTTGTAGGGGGAGGGTTGGCCAACTGTGCTGTGGATGAATGTAACTTGGTCCTTTTCATCGGTTTAAATTCCACCGTTAAGGTGCATTTCTGTGAATAAAGCTAAATGTTTATGCTTCCTTTGGGAAGGTTGGCATTAACTTTGGTCTTTTCATATTATGTTAAAGGATGGTTAGTGTGAACTTGTGTGAAATAAACTGATTTGTTTGGGTGGGGGTGTGGCTAGCTGCACTATGGGAACTTATCCTGTTAATTTGCTCAGCTTAATGGACTGGTATTAAGGATTGGCTAATGCACATTTGTGCAAAATAAACTGGAATACTTTTGCTTTTTTATCCTTGGGAGGATGTGGCTAGCTGTGCTATTGATGAAATAACTGGTGCTCAGTTTAAAGGCGGGCATTAATGGCTAGTGTGCATTTATATGAAATAAATCAGACTATTGCATGAAACACATTTGAAACTGTCCTTAATTTTACAGAATGTTTAATATGCTTGGTCTGCATGTTACTGTCATATTTTTTGCTTAGATTATAGCCTGCCTTTACATGACTAATGTACATTTGCATGGAATATGCTGTAGTCTTTGCTCTCTGTCTGTCTCTGGGTGCTGTATTTGTAAAACTGAGTTGAAACTGTTACTGATTTTGCAGAATGTCCCTAAGTTTGCTTCATCTTGATCTTTTCCTAACAGAATTTGGGGTCAACTGTTCACATAAGTTAACAATCCCAAACTACTGGGTCTTAGGGGTGTTTTGTCAATTTCATACTCGACTTTCCAAAAGAAATGATAATGCATTTTTGACAATTAGCTTTAGTCCATGATTCTGGCACTAGCTATTTGTTTGGGACAAGCCTTCCTGCGGGATGGCTGAGTCTTTTGGGGATTTGATTACTGCTCTTAGCTTGCTCCCTGCTGGCTATTATTTTGTTTCATTTCATGATTATTACTAAAAACAATTGTCATTGAGGAGGTGGTGTTAGAAAAAACCCTCCGGGGGGGGGGGGGGTTAAAAACATTTCTGCTCCGGGTGTTAAATATGCTAGGTATGCCCACTGTACTGACTAAAGGAAATTTATGAAGGACATTAAGTAAATACATGCAATAAGTGCTATGGGATCTTTTATATCCACTTGCGTACCATAACTCAGGCAGATAAGACCTCAGTTTAATCTCATCCAAAGTACAACACCTCAGGAGTGTAACACCCCCCCATGCTTCACTATAGTGTCACGTCTGGAAAACAAATCAAAGCAGCTGCTGTGGGCTGTGTGAATAAATGTCACCCTTATGATCTTCACTCAGTCTAAGGCAAATGTGCTACCATTTGAGTCACAGGCACAAACTTTACTTGACATTTCAGAGAATGGGGATTTGCACATCAGATGAATGAGAAGGCTGAAGTCATGACAGATTGAGCATTAGCTGCAAACTATGGCAATGTTGTTTGTTTCAGTGCAACATTCAAAACAGAATTCTAAAATCTATCCCATTTCAAAAATTGTCTGTTATGCTAGTCATTATGCAGAAATGGAAAAATAAGAAGATTATGAGAAATAAAGTGGATTGTTTGTCAAAATGTAATATTTCTGCCTCCACAGTTAAATCTGTACCTGATTCACTAGAATATCAAAAGGTTGACTGATGAGATGTTAAGAAAATAATACCATCATACAGAATGGATTTAGATTGAGAGAAACTTCCAGATCAACATAACTGACCATCACTAATAAGTCAATTCCACAAAAGATAACTTTAAGAAATGATGTCAAGTCTGAGACAAATTTATCAACTATTCCATTTGCAGCAGCTTCTTCAGTAAAATCAGATACAAAATTTTTGTCTTTGCAGTCTGAGGTATTATGTATGGAGCCCAAAAACTCCTGTGGATAATAAATATGGCCTTGCAGATGTCCTCATTTGGGCTAAAGTCATTATGGCAAAAATAGAACCTTTCCCCTCCAAGTTGAAATTGGTGCTCAATTTAGCAACTGAACTAGCTAGCATTAAACAGTTTCTGCTGCAGCAAAAATAAACTCTTAAAAACCTTAATGCTACTTTGCCATAGGCTAAAGACCACTAGGACCTTTTATAAGCCTAGTCAAGCATCCCAATTGTATCCCACAAGATTATGTACCTTAGAAGTTATTTGAAGGGGGTACATGTAAGTTAGGACTGCCTCTGTTCATTAGAGACATAGGTGCTAGACCCCAAGGATATTTCTGATGTCCCATTCACTGGTCCAGGTCTTTCACGAATAGCATTAGTGAAGACTTCTGCTTTACATAGATGGGAAACCTGTTTCAGAGGAGAGGAATTCTCTGAGACACATACATGTTCCTTCAACATGTTCTGTTTATGTTGCAAGCAAAGCTTAAATCCCTAGATCAACTAATTCTGATACTTGTTTTGCAGCTATACAAAAGGTCCATCAGAGTGGGATCCAAGGATGCCTTGTATTCCAGGTATAGATTGCCCCTCAACAGTCTGTAGGAAGCAGACAACAGAAATAGGGCATAGGGTATGCTGTTTATACCTTTTATTCCTTTGGTGAAGAGCCTCTTTGGACAGTCCAGTTGTTGCATGTACCTGGTCAGGTACATACTGAAGGGGGCATTTTACTCAACGATGTCCTGATGAGGGCTGAATACAGAGAAGCAATGACCTCCTTGGATCCAGATAACATGCATTTGTTTATATGTTGAGCAATATATAATGATTTCCTTAGTACCTTCGACACATGCTGGTCTAAAGTCAGGTTACTTTGTTACTATCTAGATGCATATCCAAATACCTGACTACTGGTTCTGCTCTTAGGGAGTGTGTTGTCGATGAGGTAATTTCATAGGGTAGCTGAATTCTCAAAGGGTACTATTATACATTTCTTGGCACTGAGTTCTAAACCATGGCTTTGGCACAATTCATTTGTATGTGTTACTCCTTCCTTTAGGATGTTAATGTCTTGGGGGGTTCTATGACTGCTGCTAGTTTGCAATCATCTGCAAATTTGGTCAGCCAGAGGCCCTTGACACTGGCCTTGACTTCCAAGAGGTAGATGCCAAAAAGGAGCAGACCCAGCACTGATCCCTGAGGGACTCTGCTAGTGACCAGCCTCTTTGTGGAAGTAGTTTCTCAATCCTAACTTCCTGGGTACTATCCGGGAGCTAGCTGGCTATCCAGCACATAACCTAGGAGTTTATGTCTACATCCATGAGTTTGTTTACAATGCTTTACTGGACTATTGTATCAAATGCCATAGCCAAGTCAAGGTAGGCACCATTTTGCCCTAAAATCATTGCCTTTGTGTCTTTATCAAGAAATCCTGCAGGATGAGTAGGCATGATCTATCCTTGAAGAAAACAAACTGGGTTGGATTCAATGTTTCAATGTTTTCTATATCTTTACTGAAGATTTCCATAATTCTTTCAATGGCTTTGTAGATGAGCTATTCAGACATAGGGGTCTGTAGTTCTCAGGTCTGATGATGGCACACCCTTGTGTAGAGGATGACCATTGCAGTTCTCCATTCATATGGCACATAGACTGTCTGAAGGCTATGGTCATAATAGTGACTCCAGGGGTTACAACAGGTCATGTTTTAGATTATTTATGAGGCTTCCTGGGATATTAGCAAGGCCCATTGATGAAATGTTGTTGGCTGTACAGGGTGCATCTATGACCTGCTCCCTAGTGATAGCTTGGGTGTTGTTGATGATGGTATTTCCTGTGAGGAGGCCAGGGAAGAGAGGGGAGTAAAACTGCAGCTGAATTTGTTAGCCATCAGATTTGCTATATCTTCCAGCACTGTGTAGGTGCTTCCATTTATAATCAGTTCTACACACTACTGTGAGCCACCTTTAAGGTTTTATATATAACTGAAGAAAGCCTTGTGGTTGCCTTTTGAAGGGAGGCTATCTCGGGCACAAATCTGGATTTAGTAGAATTAATTTGCTCTCTTAATTGTTGTTTAGATTGATGAGAGTGTTTTTATCACACTGAGCCTAGCAGTTTCTAATCTTGGCTAGGACTTTTTATTTTCATAGGTTCATAGTTGTTTACTAAGCTAACAACCACAAGGGCCTTTTTAAGCCTAGCCATGTGTCCTAAATCTCTGACAAGTTCTGATACCCTTGATAAGTGTAAGCAAGGGCCTGGGAGATGAACTATTTACAGGTTCCCTGTTTGTATCAGAGACATAGGTGCCAAGCCAGGGATACATTTCCAGTTTCCCATCCAATTGTCCAAGTTGCACTTGAATTGGATTAGGGAGGAACTCTGTTTCTCATGGATGGAAAGCCTGTTCCACAGATGGGGGAGTCTCTGGGACATATACCTATCTCTCCAGCAGGTCCTATATATATATCACAAGGAAGGTTTAAGTCTTTAGAACGGGTAATTCTGGTATTGTTTGTTTTGTGGATATACAGAAGGTCCATCAGAGTGGGGTCTGACAATGCCATGTATGCCAGGCATAGATCTCCCCTCAAAAGCCTGTAGGAGACAGAATACAGGGATAGGACCTTGAGGCGGTCTGCATAGGACATATTACTTATGCCCGTATTCTTTTAGTGAGGTACCTATGTGGATGCTCCATTTGTTGGATATGCCTGATTAGGTACATACCAAACGGGTCATTGTACTCAATGATAGGTCTGATGAATACTGAATACAGCAGAACAATAACTTCCTTGGACTTAGATGCCATACCTTTGTTTATAAGTTGCACAAAATAGAACGATTTCCTCACCACTGTAGACGCATGATGATCAAAGGCTAGATTACTATCTATGTGTATCCCTAAGTCCCTGACTACTTGGTCATCTCTAAGGTGTGCATTGTCAATATGATAGTTACCAGGGATGGATAACTTACCAAAGGATACTATTGTGTATTTCTTGGCATTTAGTTGTTTGTCTGTGTCAGCCCCTCCTGGAGAACATTTGTGTCATTGTGAGATTCAATGACAGCTCCTAATTTGCAATAATCTGCAAATTTAGTCAGCCAGAGACCACTGACATTGGCCTTGACTTCTGAGAAGTAAATGCCAAAAAGGACCAGTCCAAGGACTGATCCCTGAGAGACTCCAATTCTGATTGGCCTCTTTGTAGAGGTGGACTCCTAAATTCTAACTTCCTGGGTCCTGTCTGCCAGCCAGTTGGCTATCCACTGGGTGACATATGGGTTTGTACCTAATCTCCTGAGTTTGTCAACAATGCCCGAGTGGGGTATTGTCAAATGCCTTGACCAGGTCAAGGTAGGCAATTTGAACGATGTTTCCCTCATCCATTGCTTTGATGACCTTCTCAAAGAAGACCATCAAGTTTAGTAGGCATGATCTGCCTTTTACAAAACCAAACTGGGTTGGGTCCAGTGTCTGGAGGTTTGCTATATCTCTATTAATCATCTCCATGATAATTCTTTCCATGGCTTTATATATAAGACTAGTAAGACTTATGGGTCTGCAGTTTCCAGGGTCTGTAGATGGCCCACCTTTGTGCAGAGGGATGACTGTTCCCTTTCTCCATTCATGAGGCATGAAGCCTGTTTGGGGGCTACAGTTATATAGCAATTCCAGAGGCCCTGAAAGGTCATGTTTCATGGTATTTAGAAGGCAACCTGGGATATTGTTTGGGCCCATTGATGTAGTGTTCTTGGTCTTAAAGAGAGCATTAAGGACCTGTTCCCTAGTGATAGTAGGGGGGTTATATTTGATGATATTTCCCGAGGGAAGGTTGAGGAGGAGAGGGGAGAAAAGTTGGAGCTGAATTTATCATCCAAGAGGTTTGCTATGTCTTCTGGCTCAGTATAAGTAGCTCCATTTAAAATGAACTCTGCACGCAATTGTGCATTGCCTTTGAGGTTGCAGACATAGCTAAAGAATGCTTTGTTATTGCCCTTGGCCTGGGATGCCAAACTTACCTCAAATTTGGCCTTGCTAGACTTTATTTGTCATCTGAGTTGTTTGTTTAGTTTAATTAGAGTGCTTTTATCCTACTGGGTGCTGCATCTCCTAATTTTTGCCATGAATTTTTTCCTCCTGTTGTACATCCAATTGATTTTGTGATTCCACCAGGGTGGCTTGTATTTTGAGTTAGTGCTGTCCTTTTTTCTGGTGGGTACAGCTGCCTCTATACAGCCATTAACATGCCTGTACAGGGTTTCTGTGAACAGTTCTGCATAGGCAGAAATGTTCTCAGGGGTTTATAGAGGCCTGAAATTTTGCCAGGTTCCCAGTTAATAGCAGGAGGTTAGCCTTAGAATAGTTCCTGAATATCCCCGGTTTAGCTGAGAGTCCTGGTTTTATTTTTACTTCAAAGGAGTCTGACCTTACCAGGGAAGGCATTACAGTAGGGGGTGTGCAGCACTCTACCATATTAGTGAGGACCAGATCCAGTATGGTTGCACCCCTGGTTGGTGTATCGACTATCTGGTGTAGAAGTTTGTGTTTACAAAATCCAGTAATCTCTGTTGCATGTACATTTGATGTTGTATAGGATTCCCAGTTAATAGTGGGGTAATTAAATTCACCCATGCGTATAGTATTGTGTTGGATGGTTAGTGTTTCTAATAAGTTTAAATACATGGTATGGGTTTCCTGGGTCATAGAGGGGGTCCTATAGCTTGCAATGAAGTGGTGTTGGATTTTACCTATGGTGATTTGAACATGGAGCAGCTCAAGTGCATTGTCCTGTTTGACCAGCCTTGAAGTGTATTTATTTTTATATAAATAGAGACACCTCCACCTTTAGTCTCTGCCTGTGAAGTAGCTGGTCTAAATGTATGGAAGGCACATTTGTTTTAGAACCTGTTTTTGTTTGGACTCCACCAGTATGTTTTTTTTTTTTTTGAGTTAGTTCTGGGCTTATTTCAAGTAGGCACAGCTGTCCGTATGCATTTATTAACATGATTGTACTCAGTTTCTGAGAACAATTCTGCATAGGCAGCTTTGTTCTCAGAGTTTGGGAGGCCTGAAATTTTGACAGGTTATTATTTAGTAGTATAAAGTTCACCTTTGAATAGTTTCAAAATGTTATGGGGTTAGTTGGGATCACATAACTGATTTTTATTATGAAGGAGGCAGCATTGTGGTCTAACCTTACCTGAAAGGACACTAAACCTGGGGGGGTGCATTGTCCCATGTTTGGAAATAAACATTCAAGTATGTTTGCAGCTTTAATGGACATGTGGAATATCTGGTCTAAGGTGTTTGTTTTTATAAAGTCCAGGAATCTCTGAACCTGTAAGTTTTGTGGTCATGTACGGATCCCTCTTTATAGTGGGGTAGTTGAGGTTATCAATGAATATGGTATTTGGTTGAATGCTGAGGGCCTCCTGTACGTCCAAATAGGGGTTATGGGTTTTTTGGGTCGTACAGAGTGACCTATAGCTTGCAAGTATATGAGATAGGACTTTGCCTATAGAAATCTGGACAAGGAGAAGGTCAAGCACATCATCCTGTTTGACTAGTCTTGAGGTGAATTTGTTGTTGATATAGATTGATACACCTTTGGTCCCTGCCTGTGCAGTAGCTGGCATGAATGTGTGAAAGGCACTGTAGCCCTTCACTTCTGGGTTGCCCTCCATGGCTTTAAATCATGTCTCAATAACTGAACAGATGCGAGAGGCTGGAGGGAGTGGAGTTTCTTGTTTAGGTCCCTGGCACTGAGTAGCAATACTGCTAGATTCCCTTGGGCTGGTTTTGCTATGCTGGAAGGTTTGTCAGTTTGGCATTGCCTAAAAGGGCACTGTAGGGGAGGACAATGTTTTAGCCAATGTTTCAAAACTTAGAGGAACTAGGTGCAGACCATCCTTACCAAAGCAATGTGGCTTGTTGATCATATTGGACCCAGTAGTGATGGTTAAACAGCACCAGGAACACTAGATCCAAGGACCTGAACCTTGCCTGTGACATAAATAAAACTTGCTGGAGGGACTGATATGGGTCTCAGAGGATCCTCATACTATGAAACAGGTTCTCCGTCCACATGAAGTAGTTCACCCCGACCCTTTTCAAGCAAAACCTTGATAATTGAATTGTAAATTGTAAATTCACCCCCGTTCTGACACCCATGTCTTCATGGACAGAGGCTGATAGTAAGTTAACTAATCCCAAACTAACATACCCAATATGCACACACAACCATTAGCTACTTCAATACAAAAATAATCCCCACCATATAGGTGTCCAAAGTACTTGAGGACAAAACTAGGTTGGGTTGCAAGGCTAGGCTTGTAAAGACCCAGGAGGTCGATAGCCTAGTACAAACCTATGAAACTATGAACCTATATCCTTCCATACTGACAAATATTGCCCTCCCTTAGAATGGCACCAGTAAATAAGCCAATTATTGAAGTCACTCATCTTTTGTTCTTAATGTGACATCATCCTTGCTGAAGGTAGAATGCTGCTCAGTGCTAGGCACATACCAGCCTGGGACACATAGTCTGACAGCTCCACAATATGTCTCTTCATGGGTACATATCACAAGATCGACAACTTAAAATGTCGAAATTTACTTCACCGACAATTCAAATAACCGACATCGCAAATCACGGACGTTTACCAGGTAAGGGATGTAAATTCCCTACTCATGCCTACCATGGTTTAGTAAGTGTGGCAGTGTCATGCAACCATGGTAGGCATGAGTAGCGAATTTACATCCCTTACCTGGTAAACGTCCGTGATTTGCGATGTCGGTTATTTGAATTGTCGGTGAAGTAAATTTCGACATTTTAAGTTGTCGCTCTTGTGATATGTACCCCTCTTCATATAGTCCAGAGAAGCATGTCTCAGGTCATTTACACCCACATGGCTATGACTGAGTCATACTGGTACTTGTGGTCTATTGACTGGAGTACATGGCTGATTTAGTGGATCCTGGCATCTACTAAACAACTGAACATGATTTTCTCCTTACTCAGCTTTAAATGGGACATCTGTATGTCTCAAAATAGAGTCTCAGATGATTAAAATATTGGGTAGCATGTTGGCTTGCCTTATGGGTTTGTAGTTGAGGCTCCAAAGGGTGTGTTGAAATTGGAATTCGGCTTTTTTGATATAACAAAGAATTTTACTCTGCTAAAGTGCAATATTTTCTCACTAATATTTAAGAGAGGGACTTTTAAATTTAAAAATTAAATCTTGGAATCTTAATATTAGACTAGCAGGGATTCCAGAATGTTTAGAGTTAGCTCATTCACTCCAGTGGAACTCAGGAAGTTTGTAGTCTTAACTCTCAATGATTACATACTGAGTATTTTGACAAAAATCAAGTTACGGCCTCTCATTTAAGAACAATGTTTATGGGTCTATATTAAAATCGCAAAGAGGTGTACATCGAATGCCTCTTCAGCAACACATAAAGCCTGAACAACTAAACAGCGAATGGTCAAAACAGCGATTTCTTTCCCTGGGAAAGAAATTGCTAGCACCAAACACACACAATTTAAAATGTAACTAATTGGGGGGCTTCACCCCTCACACACCCCCCTATATCCCCACACCCCCTAACTAAATATACCAACTCTTAGATCACACTACAGTGGGGTAAAGGGCAATGCTACGGCTCAGGCCAATCGATTTTTTTCCATGGGAAAAAAAATCTCTGGCCTGAGCCTTCGCTATTTTCAGACATAGGGCTATATGTGTTGGCGAAATGGCATTTGCTGTAATGCCGTTTCGCTGATTTAATATAGACCCAATCTTTACATCTCTAGAGCTATAACTGGTACTAAAGAAATACAAATTGCAAAATATTCAGCACAGACATGGGCTTTCATATTAGGCTAAGCTGTTATGACTGGGTTACTTGCTTGTTAAGATATTTAGAATAATATAAACATTATCACAATATAACTAAATACATTATGAACGATTACTATATCTTAAGCAGCACCAGACAATGGTCAACTATAAGTGCGGTTGTGTTGGCCACTATGCAAGCTTCAAGATGAAATCTTTTAAGTAGCATAATGTTGAAATTATTAAAGCAAATAGGAAGCAAATCGGAGCAGGCTACATTAGATGCCTAAAGGCATCACCAGGCTGTAACTGCATAAACTGGAGGTGTCACTAGGCTGTAACTGTAGAAGCACCTAGAGGTGTCACTAGGCTGTAACTGCAGCAGCACCTGGAGGCATCACTAGGCTGTAACTGGAGAAGCACCTGGAGGCATCACCAGGCTGTAACTGCAGAAGCACCTGGAGGTGTCACTAGGCTGTAACTGCAGAAGCACCTGGAGATGTCACTAGGCTGTAACTGCAGCAGCACCTGGAGGCATCACTAAGCTGTAACTGGAGAAGCACCTCGAGGCATCACCAGGCTGTAACTGCAGAAGCACCTGGAGGTGTCACTAGGCTGTAACTGCAGCAGCACCGAGAGGCATCACTAGGCTGCAACTGGAGATGCACCTGGAGGCACCACTAGGCTGTAACTGCAGAAGCACCTGGAGGTCTCACTAGGCTGTAACTGGAGAAGCACCTGAAGGCATCACCAGGCTGTAACTGCAGAAGCACCTGGAGGTGTCACTAGGCTGTAATGAATTAAACAACTCTTTGATTCAGATGATGGAGGCAATTTTGAAGAAGTTGAGCAGGAAGCTCATAAGGGAGAAATAGTTGTTATAAAGCTAGACATTGTACACAGAATTAGACCTCAAAAGAAAGGTTATAATAGACCAGTTACTGTTAAATTTGATTATTTATGTAACAAAAATGTGATAATGTCTGCATTGACAAACTACAGACATTTTCAATTTAATCAGGACATTACACACTTGTATCAGGATCTCCCAACAGAAGTTATGCAAAGTAATTTTGTCAAAAAAGATAAAATCATGGTTAATTTTTCCTATAATTTTACAAACAATCTATAAAGACATGAATTTCAAGTTCAGGACATTAGAAGAAGCAAGAAGAGAATTTTCTGTTCTTAATATTCCACCATAGCTTCCAAGTGAGGACATTCTTAGACTGTGTGTGTGTGTGTGTGTGTGTGTGTGTGTGTGTGTGTGTGTGTGTGTGAGAGAGAGAGAGAGAGAGAGATAGAGTGGAGGGCTGGTTTCTGTCAGGCGACAAGGGACTGACAATTATACCAAGATTACATACTCAAAGTTAGTCATCGAGAATTATTTATGTCAGTGTTAATGGACTTAATAATCCTAGGGGGGAAATATTATGAAATTCATAAAACATTTAAGGCCAGACATTGTCTGCTTACATGAAATACATTGAAGCAAAAATAACAATGTGACATTACTGAAAATAAAAGGTCATGGCAATACTATTATAAATTTTATTTATTTATTTATGTATTTGCAGTTGGTTTACCAGGATAGTCCATTGGGCCAATATGAACCCGTTTTCAATGGAGTCCTGGGGAGAAAAGCTCCAAAAACAATCAAGGTTACAATAAGTTATAGATGATACATTTTACAAATGATTATAGATTCGAACAAACATTACAAATAGTACAATAAACATTACAATTGATGAAACTTACAGATGATACAGACTAGCAAAAGGAACATTGCAAGTAAAAAAAACTGATAAAAAATTTAAAAAAATTCAAATGATAAATCTAGAAGCATTGCTGTTTTCATTTTTTGACAGCTGTATAATTGTTCAGATTTAAGATGTATGAATTGTACTAATTATTTCAGAACTGTTCTTAGTCTGCTAGTTCACTTTATGTTCCTTTTGGGGGCTATAAGAAATTTGTTCAAAACCTTGATTATGGGTTACAAAAACTCAATTCAGGGGATATTATTTTTGAAGGTAATTTTAATGCACATTGTAATAGATCATTAAGAAGTTTTCATTTATGTAAGTTATTTTTTTAGATCATTATAACTTAACAGATTTATAATAGTATAAGAGGCATACTATTGAAGGTTTTATTTTCTTTGATGAAAAAGTTGTACAACCTCAAGACTAGATTATTTTTTTATTTCAGGAAAGTTAAAGTCTTAATTGCAAAAGCATCAGTCTCTATCTGAGATTTTTATTAGATTAGCCAACTATTAGTATTGATTTAGAGTTCAATATACTTCATAAATCTAACAATGGATATATTAATAGAGATATATTTACTTAGGATTTTGATTTAATTACAGAAACAATGTGCTATTTTGGGGTAGAGAATAAAGCAAAAGATGTCAGTTTTGCTACTATTCAGAGTTCTTTTAAGGCTTATATAGCATTTCTTTTTGTTTAAGTTTTCTACTGAAGAAAGAAAATGTAAGAGAGCAAATCCTGGTAAAATGTTTGACTGATTATTGTTATTAGACAGATGTTATGAGGTTAATCCCTTGAAATATGCCAAAGAAAGTATAAATTTAACCTATGCTATAATATTTATAATACATGGCGTGGACACACAAAAGAAAGAAAAAGAAAAGTAGAACAAGCTAATAGATTCACAATTATTTAGGCTCTTTAACTTTATTTGGTAATTAAGACTTTTAGCTTGAACAAAATCACTCTTTTCAGCCAAAACTAATGATCCATATATATTAAATCTGAAATTTCATACAAAGAAATATATATTTTTGATATCCAAGGTGTTCTTTCGTTGTTATTACCTTATGTTTTATTCTAATTATCACACAAATATTAGATGGAAAAAAGAGGGAGTATTAGATAATACAAATGTACTCTCATTGGATTTTCAGTTTATTAATAAACTAAAAATAAAGGAATTGATAATTAATTTTACTAATCCATTTGAGTATATAACGAAAAGCAGGGACAAGGATTAGAAAGAATTATTTGGTATACTGACAGATGGAGATACAGTATAAAGTTAGAACAATAGAAATATTAATAAGTTTCTTATTTATTCAGGAAAATAACTGGATGATTTAAATATTATATATATTAAATGAAACGTAGTTATTAAATAAATATACAGCAGTTTATTAATTTATGGAATTGGTACAAAAAGGCTATCAAATCATATGGAAACCACATTATGCAACAAAAAATATACTTGGAACATGTAGTTATTAAATAAATATGCAGCAGTTTATTAATTTATGGAATTGGTACAAAAAGGCTATCAAATCATATGGAAACCACATTATGCAACAAAAATATACTCAGAGCATATATGTAACCTCACAGAATGTAGTGCAGTAGACTTCATAACCTATGTTGGCATGCCTGTGAGTCAAATGGCACATGGCAACATGTATGGTGGGATTGCCCATGTATTGCACATTGCTGGAGAAAAATACAATTAGTAGAAAATGTTTTATCACCCTTTCTTTTTTCATAGCTTGTTAGGTTCTGGAAAACTTAGAAAACATACTGTCTATTGATATATATATATATATATATATATATATATATATATATATATATATAGGTCTACTTTAAAACACTGACATGCCAAAACACCGACGACGAGAACACAGAGACCGGAAGATCGACAACTGAGATGACCGACAGTTTAAAAGCCCGACGCTGAGAACACCGACATGTTAAGGTAGGTGTGCGATAGTGGCAGACTTTAGGGTTAGGGGCGGGTTAAGTGAGTTAGGGTTAGAGTGCGGGTAAGGTAAGTGTGCGATAGTGACAGACTTTAGGGTTAGGGGCAGGTTAAGTGAGTTAGGGTTAGGGCACGGGTTAGGTGAGTGTGTGATAGTGACGGACCTTAGGGTTAGGGTTTGGGTTAAGGTTAGTGCATAGATAGTTGTGTATGTAAGGTTTAGTGTAGGCTTGAAAGGTTTTTGGTGTGCTTATGTTGTGTGTGTGTTTTTTGGAAAAGGTATTTGTTTTGTTTTGTTGATTGTGGGGATTGTGGTTTGTCGGGCATGTGAAGTTTCGTGCTTTTAAACTGTCGGTCATCTCAGTTGTTGATCTTCCGGTCTTAGCGACACTGGCCACAAAAGAATTATTCTTTAGTACTGAAATATAGAGATCATCCCAAGCACACTATTACCATGAAAAAGATGGCTAATGTATTTGAATTACTTCCTTCAATGTGAAAATAATTACTTTGTGATACAAATTAAGTTTTTTTAGCAACCTGATGGTTGAAGTGGGTTTAGTAGGTGGCGTTTGATTTGCTACCAATTAATTTTTGGAGGGTTTTCCGGTTTTGTCATCAATTATTATTCAATAGCTTATTTTATTAAGCATCAAAATAATAAAACAATAATTATAAAAGGCTGGCATTTTCGAGAATGGTTTGCACCCTTTGTGGCTAGCTCAGTGTTCAGCATTATGTAGAATACTGACTAATACTGCAGCTGGTGCAATCCCCCTACTTGTCTGACACTCAATACATTATATTCCTCACTGTACAAAAAATATTCTGCTGCTGTGTTTTCCTTTAACTGTGCTTGATAATACTTCTGTGACTCTTTATAATGGAAGTGACAATACCCCTATAGTACCTACTTCTAAATACACTATCACTAAGGCTTCTGTATCTTAGGGAAAGAGGCAAATTAGAGACCCATTATCACAATTTGAGGCACACACAAATCCCAGGCATAGGAATTATGATAGGCACCCCATTAAATATGTCCACCCCATGTTTTGGTACTTAAGCCTGTCCTGTCTCATTGTTTTCTTTTAGATGATGCATGTGTCTTTTGTCACTATGTCATTTACATGGACTATCATAATAACTTACATATTTACAGTCTTAAAAGTGAAATGAATGTTCATCTTGTAGAAACTGCAGCCTTGGGCATTTTTCAAAATGACTTTATTACCAAAGCCACCAACTGTTCAAACAGCTTACCTACATTCTTTGTAAATGCAAATGAACCTAAGCAGCTTACTTTCATTTTTATGTAAAGAAAGTTCTGGATAATGAAATATCAGCTGAAGTCATATTTTTTTACCTTTAAATGTTTTTTGACAAAGCAAGCCAGAATGCTATAATCAAACTGTTTCACAAGTTGATGGCTTCATTCTTGAGGTGATGGTAGAATGTAGACAGTGAAAATTCAGGGATATTTTCACTATGGGACAAAGTTTTTAACTGGAGTACCACAAGTCTAAGAATCAAGGTTTTCCTTTCTCACTGAATTGTTAATACAATATTAGGTAAACTGGTTGTTCTGCATTGTAACCCTGTGTGTACTCAAAAAGTTAACAGCATGATGGTGTTTGTTTATTAGTTAAAAGAAAAAACAGCTGCTCTTGGAGGAGCCCTGCTACCTAACTGTCCAGAGACATCTGATATCCACACAAAATGTGTGGGTGGGGGGTGTCCTGTGTTCAATCCCTTGTCTAGCTCCAAGCCACAGACAGGGATCAACATTTTCTTCTTAATGATTTTTAATACAGAACTAGATTAACTGGTTGTCCTGCATGAACCTTACACAACAGAGCTACCTACATATTTCAGTTTACAGATATGCAATCTGACAATTCCTTTTAAAAATGTGCTACAAAGAAACTTTTGAAGTAGGTAGCACTGTCAGAAATTCCCTTTTTCTTCCAAAATATTACAGTTTAAGCATTTTCTTCTTCTTCTTATGGCTTTTCCCGGTTAGGGGTCGCCACTGCAGAACTCCAGTCCTCTAATGATTGGCAGTAGATTTTTTACGGGTGTCGAGGTGCCAGCTCAACATCCAACCTTCAGAGAAGGCATGCCCATTTTACATATGTCTTTCAAACGCCACTCGACCCTGGGGAGGACATGCAGACTCCACACAGAAGGCGATCCAGCCGAGAATCGAACGGGAGAACCTCTTGCTATGAGGCAACAACGCTACCGCTGCACCACCGCGGCTTAAGATATTACAGTTTAAGCAATAATTGTAAATGTTCAAGTAATGATATACAGCAGAATAAACAAAGCAATTGTAGGATACATTAAATCCAGGATCAGCAGTGCCCTTAATTTGTTTATTTACTATTAGATGGACTATCATATTTATTTCTCAGTTTCTACTGCAGTTTATGATAAATCTTTCTTTGAAATTAGTTTAGATGAGCATGAAATATAAAAGAAGATTTCCCCAGGATTCACGAATCCTCCGTGTAAGAGTAGAGGAGGTTTACACGGAAACGCCAGTGTAAGAATAAGATGGCAGTGTGCCATGCATATTAATGAGGGTGCTCTGCCTCAACTCCAAGGCTAACACGGAACATGCACGAGTGTAGGGGGCATGTTGGACTGCCTAGCAGTCCAAAAAACCATGCCCCTGCAAGTATCACAATAGGGAAATGTCAACTGACATGAGCGAGTCCGCTCAAATGTGTACATACCCAACACTACACTCCCCCACATTCTAAACCCCAGTACAATAATAAAATATAAAACTTTATTTTTTTAGCATTCCCGATATAGCTGCCCATATTTGCGCATGTTTGCGTGTGTATGCCCATTGTTTAGCTACAGTTAGCAGTAAGACATCGAAGAGGATAATAAGAAACATATATGCAAATTAAGCAAAATAGCAAGAGCGTAGTGGTAGAACCTTTGCAGTAAGAGGAGGCGTTCCTGGTTCGAGTCCCACCACTTCCCTTTTTATTTTCTATTGGAAATCTGTATATGAAAATAATTTCTTCCATTTACCAATGACATTTAAGTAAAAAGCATTGAAATGGCCTATGTAGTAGTGAACGAATTTTATATATACAAGAAAGTGAAATTGTTATGCATACTAATGAATGCAGAAGTAATGTATCTTAAGCAAAGTGAAGCATTGCTAAGCAAAGTTTACCAGTATTAAGCACATTTCAGTATAATTGCTCATAGCTTAGCAGTGCTTTAACTAGCACAATAGCTTTGCATGGAGTTGCACATCGCGCCAACTAACGCAAACAGAACATGTGTGCGTGCAGCTACCCACCGCACTAACCAGCACAACGTCGGGCAATGTAGAGCAATATAGAGCAATATGGGGCAATGTAGACCAACGTAGAGCAACATCGGGCAACACAGAGCAACGCAGAGCAGCGTAGAACAACATCGGGCAACGTAGAGCAACTTAGATCAGCATAGAGCAACGTCAGGCAAAGTCGAGCAAAGTAGGTAAAACATAGCCACACCTCCTAGCCAGTCTGGCCAGTAGTGAAATGAAAAGTAATGACAGGCCTCGAACCCAGGATACTGTGCACCATAATCACAGTACTGAACCACTAAGCCATGACATCTTTACATAAGTATGCACTTTCAACACACACATACATATCAATGTAAGTTTACCCATTGCTAAGCAGGTGTACCTTCAGCTGCATTTTTTCAAAACTAGCCAATCACAAATAAATGTGGAAAATGATGCATATTTAAGCTCCATAGGTGGGAATACTATCCATAACTGGTTGTAGCTCCCATCTGCAGGCAGCAATGGCCGGTGCTGGAGAGGGCTCTCTTTTTCGTGCGCAACGTTGGGGCATTGAGGAGTCAAAAGTTATGGTTTGGCTCCTTGTCCACCATCATGAGGATAGACTCCTGTGAGGCCAGTAACAGGGCACCCAATACAAAGTGGAAGCCTGGGACAGTCTAGTTCATGAACTCACCAGTGCCACAGGTGTCCCTTGGACTGGTGAGCAGGTCAGACACCACCATGCAGACCTAAGAAGACGCAAGGCAGATCAACTGGACCAGTGGATCCAGGAGGCCCGTGGGATGCCAAATGCCCCACTACTGATTAAGTAGCCATGGCATTAAGCATGTAAGAATTGCTATTCTAGTGTATACTATGGATAGGTATGTCTCAATATCACTTCAATTACTTCACAGCTGCAGGTGTCCGTGCTGTGAATCAGCAAGCCTATGCAGATAGGCTGCTAAGGCTATGCCACTAGGCTTATTAGTAAGTATTCTGCATGTACTGTTATGCAAAATAAATGAGAGAGCCTGAAAAATGTGTTTAAACACAATAAATAAAGGTATAATAATTCTCTAATAAATATTCTGCATGTACTGTCATATAAAATAAATGAGAGAGCCTCTAGAAAAGTGTTTTAAGTCTTTAATAAAGGTATAATTCCTGGAGTGTGTCTGTGTCATTTTCTTTAATATGTTGTTGTATTCTTGCATTATAGAAATAGTACTGTTGTATTAAGCACTGTTAACACACAGTTAGGTAGGCCCATATAAAGTGGATGAAGGGAGTGCCAGTAGCTTTTAAGCATATTCACAGTCCTCGACTGTTGGTTCATGCCCAGCATGTACAGGTTAATCTGGCACATGAGTAGCTTGGTATTGTGTTCCCCAGAAATGTCATTGTGCTGGCCAAAATGTAGGGAGCTGTTAACATATAACTGATAATTTTACCTACACATATCTAGATAATTATAGGAAAGTAGAGCTGTCAGTGTACCATCTCAGCAGTGGTGTGTCTGAGCAACTCACAAAATATGTAGCAGTAACAGCTGCATCCCAGACAGTTTGTATGTCAGATACAGCCCATGTATATAAAGATCTAGCAAAACTCATTTCACGATCTAAGGACAAATGTGTAGTGTAATAATACATGTAGGGGACATATAACTGCAGTTAATAGGAATGTAGTGTAAACTAGAAGGCTATATAAGTTGTTAATGGAGCTATCATTTTCCACCCTACTGTATGTGCATAAAAAATGCAATTCCACACCTCAATGGGTATGTCTAATCTCAAAACATTTGTTGGGACATATGTCCTGTTGGTTTATAATTATCTGCATTTATTTCGCTGCATGTGCCCTGTTCAAATACCACAATATTGGTGGCCTGTTGCCATCAATTAAACCTGCATGCTGTTGTAATGTCCACTGTTGTCCCATATATGCATGTGTCATGCTTGCTGTTCAACTGTTGAAACTCTGGTGTGTTGGGTTAATGGGAACACTTCTGCATGCTGTTATAACAAATTGGGAATGCTGTTGACTGTTATTAACCCATATTTTCATTAAATCCTCCTAAACATAGAACGTATGGGAAGGCCGGTTCCAGTGGACCCACCTGTCCCACCTCAGCTGGTGATGGCATCTGGCACCAGCAGATCTGGTGCCCAGCCTGGGACCTCCTCCTCCATTGGCCCTGTGCCACCTTTGGGTGGAAGCGCTGCAGGGGATGGGGCTTGTCCCCCCCATGCAAACATGGGCGGAAGAGGGCCACCTATCACCCTCCGAACAGTCCGGGCTGTGGTGTGTAGAGAGATTGAGCATTCTGTCGGAGATCCCCTATGCCAGCTTGAGGCATGAGTGGTGCAACTCATGGGTGAGCCTGCCCCTCCTATGCAGCCCCCAGCACAGCCACCCTCTGGGCTGTGAAGGTGCAGTGGTGACTGCCCATGGGTGGGGATCTTAGTTTCACTGTTGCCATCTGTGGGCTCATGGGCTTGCGATTTCCAAACATCCTTCCCCATCAATGGTGTTCACCCACCACATGTGTCATATTCCACCCCTGTGTGTATCTTGTTTGTCTTGTCCGGTTTACCTCCCCAACCTACCTCCCCAAATATACCTACTTCCCCTACCCCACATTCCACTCTCACCTGAAAAAAAAAGGGCATTCTGTTACCAAAAAAAATTACGCCCCATACATAGCTGCCCATTTTGCACACCTGTCCGCTGGACACATAAGCTGATATTTAATTGGCAGTACAAAATACTTTGTTGTCCTCACCCCTCTCACAGGGGTTGAAGGTTTCATATTTCCCTCCAAATTTATTGCATATGCACAGCTGTTGCTGTTAAAGAAATGGGCAGCTATGGGCCTTCCCTACACCTGTCCTGCACATCCCGAGCTGTATTCCCTACTGTCTTCCCCTCTTTGTACCCTGTTTTCACCCCTTTCCTATCTCCCCATTTTCTTTTCTTTCAAAGAAATGAGCGTGGGGGTTAGCGGGAGTAAGCACTTTTAAGCAGTAGTTAGCGGGTTTGCGTGAGTGTGCGCCTGTGTGCACTTGTGTGCGCTTAGCTAAGCATCACGCAAACCCATGCAAACCTGCTTATAACTGCTTAAAAGTGCCTTAGTCACTCTATGTCAGGGCCCTTGTTCTGCTCAGTAGCAAAATAAAATACCTCTGTTAGTCTTGAACCCCGGATCTTGTACACACTACACTGCATGAAGTACCACTGAGCCATGGTAAACATACAACAAATTGGTGCTGAAATCAATATATCATGCATCAGAATGAGCAACTGTAAAGGACAAATAGGAATGCCTCAACACAAATCCTGTTCTGTGGATCTTTACCAGCAGTTCTTGGGGAATTGCATTACATGACTGTGAAAAGAGAACCAACCATTCTAGCAGGAAATAATGTTACAACAGCACTTTACAACCCCCACACTGTATCATAGCAGGACAAACACTAGCATATCTGATTAGGGCAGAGGCCATACTTCCCAACTGTGAGTCATTTTCAGGCATGTCCCTGATTTTGAGACAGATTTTAGCTGTGTCCCTCTGAATCCCTCTGAAAGCTACTGACATTAGGCAGAAAGGTGGTGAATTACACTTAACGAATAATGACAATAAGTAAGAGTTAGACACCACTTGTACTTCAGGAACTGTGTATTAATCCATATGCTCTGGTTCTCTCAAAGTCTCAACTTAATGTCTCTAATATTGTAAAGGTGTACCTCACTTCTACCTACTTTTCCCTGAGTCTGTTCAAATATGTACCTGAGTGTTTGAGAGGCCTGACAGAGGCAGAAACACACAGGCATATCAGCTATTCTGCTGTTACACACTGTGCAAATAGCTTTGGAAGGAGTTCTAGAAGCATACCCTTATGTAGGAGTACAACAGTGAAATACCAAGGGATGTAGCCATGTACTGGTAGCAACCAACTGTGATAATGCCATTGCTCCAGTGCTGAAAAGACCGGTGTGGTGCACAGACAAAGAATAACAGGCTAACCTCTGGCTACCTTCTGGATAGGTCCACAGTTGGGAGCTATGCAGACAGACTACTTGCTTTGGTAAACTAACAGGTACACAGCAGCCCTTTAAGTCCAGCAAGATAAAGTTCACACATTAATATATAATGCTCTCTGTCCTTCTGCACCCCTACCCAAATGTACAATAAACCTGTGTGTTCAGGGTCTACCAAGGATGTAGGTAGGCATACTCAGTACTGAAATTTGTCCAGTTTTCTTGAGCAGCCTGTGCTAATGTCAGCACTAAAAAAGCACAAACTGTTCAAAAGTGAGTAAATTAATATTCACAGTATAGCAGTTCACAAACAGTTCATGTACCAAATGAATACATATCAATAACTACTTTTGTACGGCAGTTAATTGTATAAGTAGAAAAGAAACTACATACACTCATGTATCTTGTGTTAGCATTTGTAGGGGTGAGTACAATTCTACACTGACAACTGTGTAGTGGAAGTGGCAATATTCAGGTCTGAGTACAACATTTAAATCACTGGCTACACCCCTAGCTTCAGATATAAGAAGTATACCAACCTTCTGACTTACACAACGGTGTCCACAGCAAACAAGAATGGGCCCCACTTTGGAAAGCTGAAAGGGCTACGCCTACCTGACATAGCAATTTATAGCATTGGGTTGCTATGACAGTGAGTACTGCAATTACCACACAGCAGGCAGCATGCAATCACCAAATGGTGGCCACCAATTGGTGCAGAGGCCATCACATGCACATGTGCAGATACCTATAAAAACAGGCTGTACTTGCTGGCCGACAGAGACAGAGACAGAGAGAGACAGAGAGAGAGACGCACACCCCCACCCACACCAGTGGGAAAAAAATAAATAAATAAATAATAAATAAAAAAAAAATTAAAAAAAAATTTAAAAAATTAAAATAAAGCCAAAGATACAGCAAACTGAAAACTACGAACACATACAAAGGAAAGGTATGTAACAGATATGTATTTACTGGCATGTAGTACATGTATTTGAAGACTACTCTACATACTTTGAAACATCAATATGTGGCAGCAGCATGTATCTATGCACAGATGCCCTGCATAACTACTGCTATGGACAAATCAGTGTATAGCTGTGTGCAGTGGGACATAACTGTGATATATGTAGCTCAGCATTAAATGTCAAACATCTGAACCATGTCATCTGTGTTCTGTACAATAGTGTGGACAATGGCTGTTTGCTGGTATATGACATGTGGCGGTTAAACGCTGTGGGTGTGATTTGTTAGGTTTGCAGTGTTGCAGCCAGTGAGGCTTGCTAAAGCCACATGGGCTGAGAACACCTTCAATGCATTTCGCACAAGACTGTGCAATATCATTACATAACTGTATACCTCACATACTTCACATAATTGATATTCCTACCATGAAAGGTGGACTGTATATGTGCCTATATGTATATCTTACTGTGACAGATGCCTGGTGACAAAGCTACGGCCTCAAGCTCAATGTCTGAAATTCATTCGCATCCATTTTGCTAAAAATTCTGTACCCATGAATTACCACATAGGTGGTAGTCATCTTAACACTGAAAGTGTGATAAGAGACCATGGGACACAGGTGGACAGTAGTCTCACCCTTGATAATCACAGTGCCACACTAGTCATGTAATCTGTCTACATGGCACACCTCATCACAAAAGCTGTGTCATCCAGGGAAAAAGAGGTCAGTGTTCCCCTCTATTCATCACTCACAAAACCCATTATAGAGTACAATGCCCCTTCTGGCATGTACCTCACAAGACATCTACAGCAACTGGAAAGGCCACAGACATACCTCACAAAGAGTAATACTGTCCTCAAACAGGTGCCCTATGCAGACCGTCTCACAAAACCACAGCTAGACTGTGTTGCATACCAGCAACCCAGAAGTGACCTCTGCCTAACATACAAAGCTATGTCAAACCCAGAGCCGTTGGACATGCTCCACATAAACAGATCACTATCCCTACGAGCTACATGCTCTAGGGACCTAAACCTTGTCACCTCAATAGACAGAACATGCTGGAGGGATAGATTCCTATCTCAGAGTCATCCCATACTCTGGAACAAACTACCTATCAATAGCAAACAAAGCTCCTCAGTAGCACTCGTCATGAATAGTCTTGATGATTGGATGGGAGATAGGAAATACACCCCGGGAATCACCTCTGTGGCTCTGCTTGACAGGGACACATGAAACTAATTTACTTGGGTGTCAAAGGCTAAGCTTCTATAGGCCCTAGGGCCAATAGCCTATAACCTACCTATGAACCAATACACACCCACATGTACTTTTTGCAATAATTGCTATGTGAGGTTGACTGAGTGTGATGGTGAATGTGTTGGTGAATGTGTCACAGCTGTGTATATGTGGGATAGCTTAGTGGGAAACTGTTTCTGTCATGGTATTATGTGCCCTAGCTCTGATCCCAGCAAAAGATGCGTATGCTATTGTTAGCCAGAAAAAGCAGTATGGTATATGGTCTGACGTAGTCCCTTTGTATTAACTGGGGTGTGCCATTGGAGGATAAAGCAGTACATGTATGCTCATTGATTGGTACTGCTGGTGAATCAAACCCCTGTATGAACTGTAGTACTACCTGAAGCTGTAGGCCTAAACAGCACAGCATGGTGTATGTCCACATTGCTTGGAAACACTGTTTTGTGTGTTCCCTGTAGTCCTCACAGATTACATACCTCAGGCATAAGGGTTTGTAAGTACTGACACACAGTACTGTATGGTACACACGTAAAGCTCATCTGGATTGCCATACCTCTGTGTCCTGTATGTATGTCTGATGTGTGTGTGGGTATGCCTGTAACATGCCCTCGGTCATATGTGTGTTACAGGATATAAGTGGGTATCTAGCAACATGTATAGTCTAGTACAGCAGTATGCCTCCTATATTCACAAATGTGCACATATTGTAGGCAGGGGTTTTCCATCAACAACTAGTGTGGTATACTGGTAATACTGTAGCTGGACTTTACAATCATTGCAATGGATTACATATTTTGTTATGCATTAGCTGGATATATACCTCCTGTGGCTAGGTGGTGCATTGTGTCGCATACAGTGTGCCATGTACTGTTGCATAGTCTTACATAATGGTTTCTCTTTGTTGCTGTGCAGAAAATGTTTTAATATATAGAGCGTGTCAGGCACTGTCAGGCAGTTGTGGGTTGAGCACTGATATGTGGTATTGAAAGTGTGTATCCTCTGACAGACAATAGTTTGCTATTTAAGGCAGTTCAGTGATATCTGTACTGTAGAATGTTAAGTGTGCCACATGACTTGCTCACACATATTGTTTTAGTGTCTTCCAGGGTCATATCCCACCATCGCAATCCTGCCTATAGCTGTGCAGAGGATGAGATACTAACCAACTGTCTCATCCAACAGTACACCCTGCTATTTTCAAGAACCAGCCAGGACCAGCATGAGCGGACTGCTCTGTGGCAAGATGTTGTCCGTAGGATAAATGACATAGGCATGCATAGCCAGACTTATGAGCAGGTACGACATCACTGCAGTGATTTACTTAGACATGTCCGGCAGCGTGCGTCTGATGTCCGTAGGCAACAGCTTATCACAGGTGGTGGGGGTTGCCACCCATCCCCCCCTCACCAGAGTGGAGGAGCTGCTCCTGAGCATGGGGGCTCCTGGCCAACAACAACAGCGCACATGCATCATCATGGAGGCCCGAGCCCCCCATCAAGTTCACATGGAACGTGCAGGTAAGATGGCATATCTGTAGACTACTGTTACCTCTATTGTTAGATCATGCATATGTGAGATATGTACTGTCTAGTTAGAAGATGTGGAGCCTGGTGTTGTTCAATACTGATAATTTGGAACATGATGTGTAGGCCTAACCCTGTCAACCATTGTGCTACTGTAAGATTGCAAACCCACAGTAGCAATGCCACAGTTGTTGCCACTGACAAACTGTTTCATATCCTTGTAGGTCCCTCTGGTGTGACAGCAAGGCAGCAGACCCATGCTGGTGAGTGTGTTCTACATTTAATATTGCTAATAAAATGTGCATGTCATAGGTGAGGTGTAGGCCATGTACACATGTAACACACCTACGCATAATGCATGCTGTGCATGTTTGCTGTGAGACTATGCACATCTCAGTAACGTGAGTGGCTGCCTCAAACACATGCAATACACAGAGCATCCCAAACAATTGTGGCTCCACTATAGTGGACATTGGATAGGCAGTCGATACACATGCACACGACATACACAACTCTGTCATATGCAGTACATGTTAATATGCTACACATGACATATTCAGACACATGCTGTAAGGTCACACTCCAGTATCCCAAATGTCATCCACACAGCACACATAATATACCTGAGGGGTAGAGGCCTATCATGGGGCAGTGCGACACTCTCCAACATGCAACACATTCATGTTAGGCAATGCTCCCTATTGGGCACCTTACAAACCCATGTTACAACTGGCTGTGAAATGATGAATGTAGCCATGGTACTGCAGTACAGGTACAGCATGATAGGTGCTGGTCTGGCACACATAAGTAACCTTGAGTGACCACATGATGCTGCATGATGATGGCTCATGATACAACATGCCATCCAGTTACAGTAACCACAGTACTACACATAGCATTCATTGCTATACACCTCAATGTTGTGTGTGTGCAAACATATGCACCTATACACAATATGCATAGCAATCACCATTTGCACAAAGTGACACATATATGTCTTGTAATGCTATTAAGTGTATAGGTCACATGACACACATTGGGTATGTGTGATGTTTAATGTTGCAGTTGTGTTGTAGCATGCCATGTCATGGCTGGCACTGGCATGTCCACAATATGTTCTACACTCACCATAACTACTGTACAATGGCTATGTTGAGCAATGGTATTCCATCAGGTATACACGCACCACTCATCCCGTGTGTATACATAGCATGCATGAGCTAAACCGTGTCCACAATTATCTGCTAAAGACACAGATGCTCTATGTAACACACAGATAAACATCCAGCCATGGTATGTATACCTGTGAGTGATGGTGCACAGCACATTGCAGAGATTGTAATACTTGCACAGCAATGTTGTGTCCATGTACACATTGCATTCCAGGGTGAGGAAAATCACTGAACAATAACACACATGCATCAAAGCCATGTATACTGTTATTAACAAGGACTGTATACACTCGTACTGCATGCTGTTGAGCAACACACGTCCTGCATGCTGACACGTGTGATATGACTGTTTGTCTTGTGATACTGTACCCCACCATCAACCGCTATTGGGTGTGTTCTAGATTGTTGGCGGTGTGTGTGTGTATGTCTCTGCTTTAGTGAGGAGTGTATTTATGTGCATGTGTGCATGTGTTCATGTGTGCATGTGTGTATGTGTGCATGTGTGCATGTGTTCATGTCTGCATGCCTGCATGCGTGCATGTGTACATGTGTGCATGTGTACATTTGTTCATGTGTTCTGACATCATGTACAGGTCGTAAAGTGTGTTTCCTGTCTTCCTCTCACAGGTGCTGAGGTTGTGCTGGTTCACTGCAGCAGGGAACCTGATGTCACTGGCTCAAATAGTGATAATGATGATAGGTGTGTTGAGGCACAGGCATGTTTGCCAGGGTCTGTCGTTGGCCACCAATCAACAGTACACAGCTGTCCACCCCATCCATGCACACAGTCATACTGCCAATACATCCCTCATCACCAATGCCCTTAGCTGAGGGTCAGTCTACAGTTGGCAATGACCAGGACAGTGTGGTACCTATGGCACATGCATCTGAATACAGCAGCCATACCCAGCGGTCTGGAATGGAACCACATAGACAGATGTCCAGGGGTTCTCATCAGAGCACTGCTGGTCATCATGCCCCTGGTAGACGTGCCACAGGTCTTACAACCTCACACATATTCCAGGCTGTCATGGAGGCACAGGCACGTATGGAACGGTACACCAGACAAGGACTAAGGGCACAGAGGGCACATAACACCACTTTAACTGACAGTATCCGTGACCTAGCAGGTGCCATCCGTAATTACACTGAGGTCATGGATAGGCATTGGGGTGAGACATTAGATTTCCTCCAAAATGTCATGTCCATGTGTCAGGATAGTGCGGGACAGGTGAGACGTGGATGTGGACGTATGCCAGCAACATCAGCAGCTGGAAGTCACGGCGGACGTCCCTCAAGTCACAGCCTCTCCCATAGTGTCAGTACCAGCCCCAGCAATGTTGGGGGTGGGCTGTCCATAGACCGTCCTAGAAGACCACGTGCACGTGGCTCTGGACAGTCCCAGCAGGGACCTGGGTCCAGTGTACATATGTCTACCTCTGAGGATAGTACTCAGTCTGGTTCAGTACCTGATACTGTCAGTAGCACCCCTGCCAGGCACAGGTACCGTATCTGTGGCCGGAGACGGTGATCTGTAGAGCCTGGCAGGTACAGTCTGTGGCTGTCCCACAAATCCCCATATATGGCAGCCACATGGTGGAACTGTGTGCATGCAGACACACACACACATAAACCAGACATCTAGGGCTAACACATACCCACACACAGTACATCAACATTGGCCCATACCAGTACTCTTGGCCCTCACACACACACACACACACACACACACACACACACACATACATGTTGATTGTATGGCTCAATATAGGCCACTGACAAACCAACAACACACCCTGTGCATATGATGAAACCTGTGCCACCTCCTGTCATCTGTAACATTGATGCAGGAACAGGCTAACATGCTGCTGATGCACAGGGTGACTTTATGGCAGTATAGCAATGTTAGCATGTTGTCAGCAGTAAAGTGTAATGTTATCCTTGAAGGTATAGCTGAGCAGCTATGATGCATTAAAGCTATGATTGTCGATGTAGTATTCTTTACACCAGTGTTAATCCCAATAGTGTATTGTCCACCCACATGCCACTTGGCTGATGTGTGTAGTATTGGCAGCATGTGTTAGAGAGTGGAAAGTACGTGTGGGATGTGTGCAGCACAGGTTTGCAGTTGTACATTTGTGAACATGGTGGAGGTGCACTGTCTGCATGTACGTGCATAGTGGACACATGGACAGGGTGACATGCCCTGTATTACAGAGTGTAACACTCCATAGTTTCTATTGGTGGCCAGTATGCATTGTACTACACACATTTTGGAGCTTGGGTACACATGTGTGTATGACATGGTTTGACACTGTGCCGTGGGTGATACTGTTACTATCTGTCATTGGTTTGCATTCTGGTAGTATACACAACCTCTACAGCCTGACCATAAACAATCGTTAGATGATGTCTTGACAACTGACAGACAGATGTAGGACACACAATAACATTTGTACCCTTCAGGAACTATACTATGCCAGTAACCAGTGGTGTTCACCTGCACTCATTCCTGGGACCACTCCTGATTGCCATATAGCTCACTTAGGTACAAGCAAACACAGCAGGGATATGTCCGTCCACGTCTGGGAATGCATACTGTGGCCTATAATGCATTCTCCAGATGACACACACTTCCTCCACAAGGGTATCATACGGACAGATACCTGTTGTCAAACCCATGCTGTAAAACTATAAGCCAACTAAAGCATGGTCATCCACCTTTACAAAACATAGTATCCCCACAGTACCACATAGGTAGTAGCCCCCAACATGTTGACAGGTACCGATGGGTACATACATCCAAGTGTTACATCATCTCTCCTTTGGTAATCCCATTTCCAAAGGTATTTTGAAATCCCTCAGTGAATCACATAAGCAATAAGGGGTCTGCATGCATATCCACAAAGGCTGTTGTACACCTATAATGAATAGCCATCATTGACAGACTTTGCTGCATTTTAACTGGTCTGAAATATATCTCAGGCATAAACCCTCACTCACACTATTCAATAGAAACCGTAATGAGTGTGCATGACACAGATGACCTAGGCCAGGGATCACTGCAGTGGCTGGGATTGTCACAAGCATACAGATGTGACCTAAGGTCTGGAAAGAGCAGCACACTCTGGCAAAGATAACAGATGTGTTCATGGAGAAAGCAGGGTTCCCACCTCTGAAATAATTGATGTCACATGTACTTATATGAATTTTCCACACAGCTACCTGAGTGCAATGCACATACTGTTGTCATTGTAATATGTCATACAGTAGTAAATGCAAAACCCACAACACAGTCACCAACTGTATCACACACATAGAGCACACACACACTCACCAAGTACAGGATTCAAACCTCTACCTAACTACTTTATGATACTAGAGCAGTACGCATTTACACGACGCACTATACACATTACTGGGAGTTCTCCTTTCCACAGGTATATTTGTAGGATGGTGACATCATCAGACTTGACAAGGATAAGTATACCACTTTTAAGGTGTTGTAGTTGTCTCCAAAAAGGTTGTTTCTCTACTAGGAGATACACACACACAGTTGTCATATACAGAATTCAACCCCCTACCTAACTACCTCATGATACAAGAGCAGTATGCATTTACACAACGCACTATACACATTACTAGGAGTTCTCCTTTCCACAGGTATATTTGTAGGATGGTGACATCATCAGACTTGACAAGGATAAGTATACTACTTTTGAGGTGTTGTAGTTGTCTCCAAAAATGAGGCTTCTCTACAGGGAGGTACACACACACTCTCTCATACAGTTGTCAAGTGCAGGATTCAAACCCCTACCTAATTACTTAATGATACTAGAGCAGGATACATTTACACGATGTGCTATACACATTACTGGGAGTTCTCCTTTCCACAGGTATATTTGTAGGATGGTGACATCATCAGACTTGACAAGGATGGGTATACCACATTTAAGGTGTTGTAGTTGTCTCCAAAAATGAGGCTCCTCTACAAGGAGATACACACACACACAGACAGTTGCCAAGTGAAGGATTCAAACCCCTACCTAACTACTTAATGATACTAGAGCAGTATGCATTTACATGACACGCTGTACACATTACTCGGAGTTCTCCTTTCCACAGGTATATTTGTAGGATGGTGACATCATCAGACTTGACAAAGATGGGTATACCACATTTAAGGTGTTGTAGTTGTCTCCAAAAAGGTTGCTCCTCTACAAGGAGATACACACACACAGTTGTCAAGTGAAGGATTCAAACCCCTACCTAACTACTTAATGATACTAGAGCAGTACACATTTACACGACACACTATACATATTACTGGGAGTTCTCCTTTCCACAGGTATATTTGTAGGATGGTGACATCATCAGACTAGACAAAGTGGGTTACATTAGGTGACATTAGGTGGGCTACATAGAAGGAATTTGTAGACACTTTGGTAATGTGATCATCAAAGGATAGTTTACTGTCTACCTGTGTCCCCAGGGACATAATTACATTCTCCGTACATACTGGATTCCCACCTATGTGTTAATTTGTGTGCACTTTGTTTTATCCAAAGGGGATGACTATGCATTCTTTGGCATTCTGCTTTTGGGCATTATTTTGACACCAGGTATCTGTCTGTGTATAGCCCTTCTGTAGGATGTCTGTGTCAGCCATGGAGTCGATTATGGACCACAGTTATCAGTCATCTGCAAACTTGTTCAGCCATACTCCTTATGTGCTTGCCTGTACCTCTGAGCAGTATCTACTGAACAGGTGGGGTCCCAGGACCAATACCTGTGGGATGCCATTTGTGACTGGTTTAGAGTCGGACATGGCACCTGCAACTCTGAACATGTGTGTTTGATCTTTGAGCCAGTTGGCCACCCATCCTGTGACATAGCTGGTAATGTTCAAGCTGGTAAGCTTGTCCATGATGCCAGAGTGAGGAATGGTGTTGAAAGGCCTTAGTGAGGTCCAGGTGGGCTGTGTGGACTACATTCACCTCCATCTATGTCCTTGGTAACTGTTTCAAATAAGTCAACTAGGTTTAGGAGACAGGATCTACCTTTAACAAAGCCAAGTTGGGTAAAGTCCAGTGTCTGGAGGTCCCTATTGTCTCCGTTTATGGGTTCCATGATAATTTGCTCCATAGCTTTGCAGACCAGGCTGAGTAGGCCTATAGGGCAATGGTTTCTTGATTCTGTTGTGGCACCCCCTTTGTGGAGCTGGATGACTGTTGCTGTATGCCATTCCTTGGGTACACAGCCTGTGGTAAGGTTGAGTCTGGACAGTGAATGTAGGTGAGGGTGTAGTTCCTTTTGGGGCTGGTGTAAGTCGTAGCCTGGGACACCATCCAGTCCCATTGATGTTGTGTTCTTAGGTTTGGAAAGTGATATTTAACCATTGTATATGTGATTTCTGGGTTTTCACAGTTTCCAGGTATGATAATGGGCTCTTTTGTCAGTAAGAGGGTGATAAATATGTATGAACCTGTCTGACAAGATGTTGGCGGTGTCAGTCATGTACATGTATTAATTTACAGTTTGCACTGACTCAAAACATATATGTGTTTACATTGATATTTAGGACATTGCGAAATAAATCTTCATGATTCTCTATGGACTCTTTGACAATATTTTTGCCAGAACATGGATTGGATAATGTTAGGAGTGCTCATTGATTATTGATGATACTGATCGGAGATGTATTGGTCTTCTTTGAATTTTCACTTTCTCTGAACGAGTTCAGTACTTGTAGTACATAGTTTGATTATGACAGGAGTTCAATATATTGTATGGGTCTGTTTTCATATCACTGTGTGCACAAGGCAGGATTGGTGGATAGTGACATGTTTCTGGGGTGAGAACTGCAACTGCCAGATATGTGTGGCCCACTGCTGTACTCAGACATGGCCTGAGTGTGTGAGCATGCCCAGTATGACCTTTCAGTATGTTGTTGACTGACATTTGCTTTGTTTATTGAAGTGTGTGAGCATGCCCAGTATGACCTTTCAGTATGTTGCTGACTGGGATTTTCTAAATTTGTTGAAGTGTGTGAGCATGCCCAGTATGGACATATATACTATATGTGTGTGAAAAATCAAGTTGTTTTTTACTTCAGGGATCACCTTTGTGTTGTACATCAACCGGAAGCACGCTGTGCCTGCAGGGCTTCCATGAGTCACTTTGCATAGACTTATCAACATTTCTACATACGGGGGGGGGGGACAGCTATTATTTGCACATTTCTACCCAGGGGGCACACCTGATTGTTACTGTGGGTGTACATTGGATGAGGGGTTCACCTGACACTTATACACATTTGCTAGGCCTGCACTGTTATGTCAGGTACTCCATTTCAGTCTGTACTGTTGCCTATCATACTGGCTTGAGGCATACTACTGTACTACAGAACTTAGCTTCCAATTCCACGTTTATTAGTTTGTGACGTCATAGCTTACCCAACCCACATCACACTGCCTGGCCTGCTGTTATCTGTCTGCATAGGCCTGGGGGGGGGGAGTTCAGAGGGCATGATACAGCATTTGTTTCTGTTTGTGTTAGTCTACAATTGCCCTGCTGTGTCTGCGCCAGTGAAATGCTGTCATGGCTTAGTGGTTCAGTACTGTGTCTATAATGCACAGTATCCTGAGTTTGAGCCCTGTCACTGCTTTTTATTTTCCTGCTGGGCAGACCTGACTGGTTAAGGTACAGTAAAGCAGGTGTGAGCGTGTTTAGACGACTTTGTCTGACTTTGCCCAACATTGCGCTAGTTTGCGTGGTGCACAGCTCTACGCAATTGTGCTTAAATATGCTAAATACTGGTAAAATGTGCTTAACACTGCTTTATATTGCTTAATATAGGGCAATCATGCCTCAGGTGGTGCTGCAGGGCTGCCTATGCTGGATGCACATAATACACTCCCTATACATGTTTGAAACAGGTAGTGTCAAGTTAGGCATCCCTTTTATTGTATGTGCGAGTCAGAGAGAGGTGTCATTTCCAGGGTTCCTACTGAGTCAGTGTATGTGCTATGCATTGCCTCTTTGCCAAGGCCAAGGCATACTGGGCACACCTCCTTCTGCCTACTGGGGCAGGCTCAGGTTGTTCCTCCTCTGAGTCATGCTGTGCCTGTGCAGGCCTTGGCAATGGTAGGGTGCTGTTTGGCCCTGCCCCATGCTGTTCCTGCTGCAGCTGTTTTCACAGGATCATATTGTGTACCATGGCACATACCATGACAATTTGAGTACATGTAGTTGGTGATTACTGCAAGGCTCCACCAGATGTGTCCAGGCACCGGAACCGTGAATTGAGCATCCCAAACACACGCTCAATTATGTTTCTTGTTTGTGCATGTGCCTCATTATGGAGTTCTTGTTCGGGTGTGTGTGCATTTCTGATGGGTGTCATCAGCCACGGTTCCAGTGCGTATCCAGCATCCCCCACTAAGTGAACGTCAGGGATGTCCCCATTGGCAAATCTCTGGTACAGATGCCAGATGTGGGAATTGTGATAGCTTACAGGGCAGCCAGCACACACATTCATTATCATGCCCTGGGCATCGCACACTACCTGGCAGTTGATGGAGGGGAAGCCCATGCGGTTGATGTAGACACTACCCCGCTCACCGGGTGGTGCTTTGATGTGTATGTGCATGCAGTCTATTGCACCCACCACCTCAGGGTATTCTGCTATTTGGTGGAAGAGACGCATATTGCTGGCCAATGCCTCACTGGAATTGGGGAAATATACATGCTCACTGACATTTGCTGACATGGCATCCAGGAGCTGGTGCAGTACCCTGGATGCTGATGCCTGTGAAACACCCATCATATCACCAGTTGGTCTCTGGAAGGTACCTGTAGCTAGTATTCGTAGGCCAACACATACCTTGGTATCCACTGGGATGGGTTCCCCTCTGTTGGTTCTGTGTGTGAGGCGTGGCCAGCACAGCTCAACAATTTGCTGCAGGAGGTCTCTGTCCATTACATAGTGCTCCACTATCTCCAGCTCATCTAGCCCCTGGTAGGTTACCCTGGGTCTGTACACTCTTCTCCGTCTCCTCACTGTGGGTTGCTCCGCAGCATTCACAACATCACCAACCTCAGCACCTTGCACATGTTGGTTTATAATAGCAATGGCAGCCCCTAACATTTTGTCAGCCTTAAGTTTTTTGAGTTTTCACTCATTCTAAACTGCAGTGTTGCAGAGTTCTTGTGAGAAAACAGGTTAGACTGTTGTTTGCAGAGTTGAAATTGCTGGGCTGGGCTGGGCTAGTCGACTGCCTGTGTAATTGGCTGATTGTGATATATTTCACCTGGCAGCTCTGCTAATTCTCCTTGGTTAACTTCCTACTACTTCTTTTCCTTCCTTTTTCCCTTTCTGTTTCCACAAGGGGCAGCGGCGTGCAAACAAGTGCATACACGTGCACACTAGTGCACACTTGCCTACACGCGCGCACACTAGCGCACACTCGCCTACACACATGCACACGCACGCACACATGTGCACACGCTATGTGCCCGTTTGCAAGAAATTTCTGATATATCCATGGCGTACGCCTTTGGTTTCTTGTTTTCAGCTACTACCACTGTAAACACGCCTCTTGCAATCCTGAACAATTCAGGGCAAACACATGCCACTGTTCTCCAATCGCCTTATAGTCTTTCAGACATATCCCCTCATGATGTCACTTATCTTCTACTCGACTACTACCCTACTCCTGCACTTACACTCTAGGGACATGGCTCACATGCCAGGGAAAGTTGGGATTCACTATCCTTATCCTCATTTGCATAGGATTGCCTACTAATGCTTGGTTACATCTCTCACACTGAGCTTCCCCCCCTTAGCAACCACTACTCAGTGGCCATATTGTTTGCAGGCTGCTATTCACCTGCATGGCAGGACAAGCCTTTTAGTGTAAAAGCACATTTGTGGATATTTTTCACTTTTTTTCATTTAATTTAAAGCGCAGAATGTTTGTGCGACGCTGCACTACGGTTAAACATCGGCGATCAGGGAAGAAAAAATAACTGTGGATTTTGAAGATTTACAACATTTGCAAATGCCAATGGCCTTATATTTACTTACATCATGTATCCCTCTTAACTAGATGCATCCTTTATTTGGAGCTGTCATAGCTCCGTTTAGCTATTTGCAGAACGGTACTCCGTTACCAACGGAGTACAATTCTGCAGATAACACTGCTCTTACAAAGACAAGTTAGTGGTTCCTGGATTGCAAATTTATCTCATTTGCATAGCTTTCAGCAGCAAATGAGGTAATTTGCATACCATAACACTGTCCGTGCAAGAGTAGCTTAGAAGCTCTCATGCACGCCCCTAACAGCTATTGCTGAATCGCTCGGCAGACATATTACCTGTCTGCCGTCTTACACTGTTCTTACACTCCATGCAAGCCTTCATAAATCCAGCCCAACATCTTAACTAAGAAGCCATTCAAAATGTCTTCCTTTATTAGGTTAAGTCTAAGAATTTTTTTGGGGGGGTCAAATTTTATTTTTAAATGCATTTCAGTCTTTTTTATCTAGCATGAGTCAAATCCACTAACACAAATTATACAACCATTATTGTGATTTTAAAAACAGTAAAGTAACTGAATGCCGCACGTATGTATATTGCTAAAATAGTCAAGACACAGCAGTTTTATGTTTGCTGATGGTAAGTTATGTGGGTCTGTCTTTAGGTGACTTTAATCCAGCTTATATAGGAATGAAACCTGTTACTGATATGCTTGATGTTTACCGTTTAAGCCCTGTATAAACAGGACAGGGCACTCACTGTGTGATGCTAGCAGTTCAGTTGTACAGATTTCTAATGTATACCTGTAAAAATGTGCTTATACCTTTAAGAATGCTTAGTACCCATAACACATGTAGTTCTCAGCTTACTTTGGAAAACATGAAAAAGAAGCTTTGATGATAACTGGGTTCTGAGGTGTACCTAGCTACTATGGTGCCTGTGCCATCCCCAATCTGGTGCAACGGTGGTGGTGTCATAACTTTATGATAAGGAAGAAAGTAAAAAGGTCAAATGTTCTGTTCCTGAATTAAGGAGAAAAAAAAAAAGCTCTTCTTCCCTTTTAAACTGTAACAACTGCTTGCTACAGTTGTACAGACTGCTAAAGCACTCCATCCAGTTCTAGGTTCAATTAGAAAAGCTCTTCTTTCCATTTAAACTATAACAAAGCTTATTCTACACATGGTGCACTAAAGTGCTTCAGTTCTTTAAAAAAATCTGCTTGCTACAGTGTCACAAAGGAATGCTAACTAGTGTATTGCACGTGGGGCGACTTCCACCTTCAGCCCAACTGTATTTTCAGTTTGCTGTTATGTTGTGTGGAATTAAAGCTGTTTCAAAACTGAGCAATACTGAGTCTAGTACGATTAAAGCGCAACAGACTGATGGCATGACACGTTATAAATTATGTGTTACATAATGTATAAGACTTGTTGAACAGCTTAAGGTTTTGTAGACAAATGTTTTCGATAAACCTTCCTAATGCTCTTTTGCATTGCCTGAGCCCTAGAGACACACAGTCAAAGTTCCCCAGGTTTGCTGGTGGGGGCAGGTCTAAGTGAACCTGCACCACTGTATCATTTGAATAAGAGCACTAATTCTAGATGGGTTCAGGTTACTCATGTCACAGGAAAAACATGCAGTTTACAGAACACATTATCACACATCATCCCTCTTAAAGGTCCCTGATTTTTGTCTCTGTCTTTCACAATCTAAAAACTAGTGATTTGGGGAGAAAAGGCAGTGGATTACACTAATTAAATAGTTACAATAATAATTAGAATTAGAAACTTCTTTTGCTTCAGAAAATGTATGTTAATTTACATTCTTTTATTCTGTCAGCTTCTCAAGTTGATAGTAATAATATCTTAATAAATGTCCCTGATTGCCATGATTATTTCGACATTTGTCATTGATTCTGAAGGTAAGAGGTTTAGAGCAATGCACGGGTCTTCCTAGTTTGTTGCAGACAAAATTGCCATGGTTTGTACTTGATTAAATCTATGATTGTCGATAAAGCCAACATAACAGAAATAGACTGAAAATAGTATACAAAGTCAAAGGAGCAACTTCAAGAAATGGCAAGAATGGAAAGCCATCTTTTGAATCACTGTCACAACAGAGGATGTCTGACTTGTACCAGTTCATTATCTCTCAGGATGTTATTGGAACTGGTGCAATGTCTGTAGCCTCAACAGAGTACAGCTTACTCATGGCAAAACTGGACTCTGCAAATATATCTGATCTTTAAAGGAGACAGACGCATCTCTTCTTGATTTTGTTCTATTGTTAAAGGAAAATATTGATTATTCTTTATTATTCTGAAAATTTGAGATTGATTTTCTGGTTATTTTACTAACACTGGTTTGTTTTTTAAAGCAGAAGACCAACAGAATGAAAAACAATGCATTATAAGGGCAAAATATACATAAGTAAATGCATAAATAAACAAATAAATAATGACACAGATAGGGCGATGTTTTATACTGTGGTCTGCATGTAAAATAAAATATCCATTATTTAATTAATCTGAATATAATGAAAGAATGAAAGACAGTATTATTGAGCTTGAAACTTTATCTAGTATAATGTAATTACAGTAACTACAGAGATATGACATTAGGTAGGACAGAGTGCTGCAACATGTGCCAGATAAATGATATGGGAAATTATAAGCGTCATATGTTCAATATTTTATTAAGCATTCATTTATTGAGTTGAAATAGTCTAAGAACGTTAGTATAATAGACTACTTTGATTATTTATTATTTGCAAGTAAAACCTTGGTTTGACCACTGTTACTGTATTGTGTAGCTGGTTAGATTTGTTCCTCTGTATTTGCAGGCCAAGACAGCAAGGATAAGAGAGGGGGGGATGAAGGGCTTGCTAGACTAGTTCAGAGCAGGATGGACAGAAGATCAGTGTAAGTAAAGTTAACATTTTTTCTGTCCTGTTTTAGTCTTTCTTGGGGAAGATTACATGAGGTGGGATGTGAGTTGACTTGCAGGCAATGTACGCTCTTCCTTGTGACTACCCCATGCCTTGTCAGGTTGAATAAGTCTAGCAGACCTGGGCATATAATAATTAGTATAATTTAAGATAACTGATGAAAAAGTCAAAACTAAAATTCTGTTCCACATAAAAAGTCCTTTGCTATGATTCCTCCCATTGTATTTGGAGGGGTTTCCCTGTGACCACCACGGATCAGCTGCAGTTTTGGAATTCTTAATGTGTTAGTTTATAATCATGTGGGCAACTTTTGAGAAACCAGAATTTTATACTCACTTGTACATTCATTTAAGAATGATTGAAAAAAGCTGTAAAATCACACTTCTGCCCTTTTCAAATAGATCTGGTAGACTGAGAAACTAATGACAATTCCAAAGCACCCTTCCAACACCCAGTGGCATCCAGAAGTCTTCCTTAGACTGTAGTAACTAAGCACCTTAGGCAATTGTTACTAAATAAACCAAGGAGAGTATCTGAAGCAGTTTGCAAGAGTTTATGCTTCTAAGCAAATCAGACAGTTCAATGTGCTACACATTGTTTCATCTCTATGACGGTCTTAGTATTACATACATCATAGTATACAGTATCATGATTCATAATGTTTGGCTATGTCACAAGTTAAGACAAGGTATTATTGTACAGTTTGGTATGTGATTGCTAATCACACGGTCTTTCCTTCCCCATTTTCGTGTCATGTGTAGTATGAACTCCTGTCTCAGAAACATTCTCATCATTTATTATATTTAGTTTGCAACCATCAAGAAAAGAAGTAACTGCCACATCCTAGGAAGACATGAATTACTGTCCATCAATCACAAGAAACCATATTACCGTATGTAATCTAGCCTGCCAATATAGAAACAAGGCAGTAGGCAACTATGCCAACAATTCAGCTCTTTCCAGGGAGCATGTTGCAGGAAGCCTGGAAAGGAATCATATAACTGTCGAGGGGTGAAGTTTAGGGATCCATGTCTACCAAAAGGTTCTCTGGTGAGAACTAGTGACCAACCCCCAGATTAAAAGCTTGCAGGCTGGTGGCTGTGTGCACTCAAAAAATATAACATAGAGGCCTGTTAATCTAACACATAGTTGGAGCCTGTGTAAGCACATTAGATCTACTAATGCAGCACAGAGCAGGAGTATGAGTAAGTACACTAGGCCTGTTAATCTAACACAGAGTTGGAGCCTGTGTAAGCACATTAGATCTACTAATGTAGCACAGAGCAGGAGTATGAGTAAGTACACTAGGCCTGTTAATCTAACACAGAGTTGGAGCCTGTGTAAGCACATTAGATCTACTAATGTAGCACAGAGCAGGAGTATGAGTAAGTACACTAGGCCTGTTAATCTAACACAGAGTTGAGCCTGTGTAAGCACAATAGATCTACTAATGTAGCACAGAGCAGGAGTATGAGTAAGTAACAATGTGCACTGTGCTTTGCAAATATGTGTCCAGAGCATTTCTTGGACATAAGTCTGCTAGATAAAAGTGACCAGAGCCACCACAAGTATGCTGTCCCTTGGCTGCCTACTGTCACTCTTGTCACATGTGGGAATATGCAGTGAAATTGGTTACTAGGTAGCCAGTAAGGATAGATAATCTTTCTTTGTGTCCATCAGCCCAGCTAAAAAAAAATAATTTAATAATAATATACTGAAGTTGTTTCCTCTTAACCAGCCTGGATGGCCACATTTTTCAGTTTTGTGAAGAAAACATATATTATGTAACTTTGTGAGTTCTGTGATGTACGGAATACATATGTCTTCTGCTGCCCCAGCTGCAGCTTCTGTTTAATTATTCAAACATATCTAGAACATTTAAAGCAATATATGCAATTGGAAATGACTAAGTAACTATATTTAGTACTTAGAATGTTTAGTAGATTTGAAACATAGTTAAGAGTTATAAACCATAAATGATGTATTTTTTTTATTATAATTTTGTCAAAGTGGTAGCAGCAGATTAGAATGAATACATTATGTATGAACACTGAATTGGAGGCTATGTGCCACTATCTTTGGTGTAGTGCCAAGGGTCCAAACACTGGAGACAGTAATCTGGACTTGGAAAGTAGCTAACAAATGGAGGGGAGTTGACAAGGAATAGTGAACTGAGTAAGTGGTAATCTGCTCTAGCTTGGAGGAGGGGTATGAGTTCTAGCATCAGAGGACCATCTTCTAGTGTTATCCAAAGGTTAGTCCCAGCCATTCAAAAGTCTGATAGAATGGGACCTCCTTAAAGTCTGAACACCAAAGGTGGGGCAGGGGTAAGAGACAATGTATTGTGCATTGCATTCCTGAATACATCCCACCTCTGAGGTGCTTCTAAGCAAGTAGGAGTTAAAAATACTGTTCCTTGTTGATGACAACTGCTCACTCACCAACTGTAATCTCTAATTGTGAGCACAACAACTGGGCCAAGAGGGGAGTGTCACAATAAGGCTGATTTTTCTTGAAAAATGTTGGGCATCTGAAGATGTGGGATGTCTCAAGGAATACAGGTGTAGGAATGTTGGATTTGAGGACTGGTACTTGACAGTCTAAAGATCTGTACCAAAACTTAATATCTCCATGTTATCTGACAATCTATAGTGTGTGAAGAATGGTATGAGACTGTACGTCTGAGCCAAAGCATATAATAAATATTACATGACAATATGCATTTTGAGGAGAATGGAGGGTAGACAAGGTTTGCCCACTATGAATTCTATGACAATAGCACTTAACATTACTGCCGTACCATAGAACCAGGGATCTACATGTACAGAAACATGACTGCATTCATGATATGAAGAAGTCATAGTCATGATAAGGGCAGGGAGGGAGGGAGTTAGGCACATAAAAAAAAACAAACTATCTCCTGCAGGATATAAACGCATTACTCTCAGTGGTGGGCTCTCATTCCTAGTAGGAAAGAATTGGTATATAGGGTATCTGAGAAGGAAGCCAGATGGCCTACTTACAGTACAGAACTAAAACAATTTGCCATGTGTGTTTAAAAATATAACTGGTACTACAGAAGTTGGAGACTGTGGAGTTTTGACACCAATAAGGTTCATAATTTTAAAAAAGGAATACTCTGTGAGTTTAAAAATATAAATGGAACCACAAAAGATGAAGATTCTAAGTTCTGATACCAATAAGGCTCACTATTGAAAAATCAGCACTAAAAAAAAAAAAAGACCAAAAATACAGGAGAAGAGCGAATTTCAAAAATTGCTCCTCTCCTTTAAACTTCTTTCAACTTATTTTAGTAGATGGGGTAAGCCCCCTACACGCCTGAACTTATATATACTAAGTCCAAGATTGCCATACCTCAAAAAAAGGAGAATATTCCAAGGAATGGTATCTCAAACTTGGTATATGCAAGGTTGTTCTTTGGACCATTCAGTCTCTGTATTTCGGGACTCGCTCTTGTGGGTCCCAACATTTCAAATGTTTACGCCAAGGACTCTTAGAAAAGGAAAAAGGATATTAAAGTAATGGCAGAAGCAACAGTTGGAAATGCAAATAATGGTTTATTTGGCAAAAAAGATGTGGATAGGAAGAAAGATAACATTCTAGTAGTGAAGAAAAAACAAATGGAGCAAAGATATGTATCATAGGTGAGAAAGTAGGGAAGGCTGCAAATATAATAGGTAGAAGGGTGAAGTCTAAAAGATGGGGTTTAAATTTTTTATTTTATTTTATTTTATTTTACATTTGTTGATCGGGCTAGTCTAGCTGGATATATGTCCATTTTCAGTAGAGGCCCGGGGAGAAAAGCTCCACACAATTTAAACAAAAATTCACATTTACAGAAAATACATATTTAGAATGCATATACGTTTTCTTAAACAGAGAAGGCTGCAAGTTTACAGTACATAACGATGGTTACACATATTTGAATAGACTTAGCATAGATAATAAGAAGTTACATTTCAGTGTTATTAAAGAAGACTAGTTGAGAGAAGAGAAGAAAGCAATAGTGTCGATAAAGGTAATAAAGGAAGATAAAGAAAAATGAAAAAGGAGAAGCAGTTAGGTAATAAATCTAGAAGTAATATGAGTCACTTTAATGAATCCCGTACTAGCAAGGACTGTGCAGGAGAGGAAATAGAGTAGTATTTAATATAAAATAGAATTAGGGAACAGAAGGCAAAATAAGTTGGAGAGAAGAAAATAGATTCAGAGATGAGAATCTTGAATCATTCAGGTAAAAATGGATAAGTTGGTCAGTCAGGTTTAGAACAGGGGCACATCCAGTGTGTTTTCAGGAAGAGCTTAAGCTTATTTTTAAACAGAGTAGTTGAGGGAAGTGTGGTAAGTTCAGAGGGAAGTAGGTTCCAGGTTTTTCCAATGGAAATAGAAAACAGAGAGTCTCCAGCTCTATTGTTTGATTTGTTGATGTATACAAGAGATTTTTGTGATGATCTTAGGGACTTAAGGTTCTCATAGGGTGGATAAGATTTGATAGGATGGGTGTTTTGTCAGGTTGATACAGTATTTTGTGGACGATGGTCAGTTGATTATATTTTAGATGCTGTTGAAATTCAAGCCATCCAAGGTGCTTTAGATTAATACAGTGATGAGTTCTGTAAGGATTACCTGTGGCATATCTGGCTATGCTATTATAGGAGTTTTCTAGTTTTTTAAGGTTATTTTTTGACAGATTGGTAAAAATGGGTAAGGCATAAAGAAGGGTGGAAATAAGGTGTGTGTGGGCAATGGTAATTCTAGTTGCAGGAGTGAGGAAGGATTTGATTCTGTAAAGAGAGCCTATTTTTTATTGGTAGTTTTCAGAATGTTGTTGATATGGGCATCAAAGTTTAGGTTATTATCTAGGGTGATACCTAGTAGTTTGGTAGTTAGATCTTGGGATATGATTGTACCGTCATGGGATGATACAGAGAGGTCTATTGGTGGAGATTTACTGGTAGGTGTGAAAAGGAGAAGTTTAGTTTTTTTTGGGTTTAATAAGAGGCAGCGTTTTGTAAACCATAGTTCTACAGAGTTAAATGTGTTTTGAGATAGGGAGTGAAGTTCAGATACAGATGAAGCAGTGCATATAAGTGTAGAGTCATCTGCGTATTGGATGCATGTAGCTTGCGGAATTACTAGGTGCAGGTCATTGATGAATATAGAGAACAGGAGAGGGCCCAGTATGGAGCCTTGAGGAACTCCAATATTGATAGGTAGCTGAGTAGAGAGAGCGTTGTTCCAGAGTACAGCTTGATGTCTGTTTAAGTAGGAATGGAACCATTTTATAGCTAGTGTGTCAAGAGAGAGATTTGAGAATGTTTATGAGTATAGTGTGGTTTACCATGTCAAAAGCTTTGGATAGGTCTATGAAAAGTGCAGAGGAGAGCATGTTAAGGTTTCGGTTGTTATTGATAGTGTCAATAAAGGAAAGGAGGGCAGTAGTTGTGCTATGGGAAGGTCGGAAGCCATGTTGGGTGTTGGAAAGCAGGTTATTTTGGAGAAGATGGTCTAGCAATTGCCTATGGATACATCTTTCCATGATCTTAGATAGAGGAGAAAGTATGGCTATGGGACGATAGTTAGACAGTTCAGTGGGAATTGAACAGGTATATATGAGTGGATGACAAAAGAATGGAAGTGGAAGAATACAGATACAATTTAATGGAGAATGAAACGGTTAATGGATGTAGAGGCATTATAATGAGAGAAGAGGTTAGAGTAATGAATGACTGAGCATGTGTAAAAGATGTTAAGGATGCTGTGGTAAATAAGCATGCTATTATGTCTTGTAATGAAACTTGAGAGGTTACAAAAGCACAGGGTCAGAGGTCACTGAACAGTAACAGAGAAAGATGAAAGAGGTGAAAAATGGGAGTGATATTAGCAATAAGGGAGAAGAATAAATATGGGACTTAATAACAAAGAAGGGGAAGATGAATGAAAATGACTAAAAAAGGTCTAGCCTTGGTACAAATTGTATCACAATTATGGATATGAACTCTCAGGTTTTATGTAGCATAAACAAAAATGTGAAGGTAAAGACAGTGCTCACATATTAATACATGACAGGATGAATGGTTTAGCTCTGTGATATGGAAGAGATTAAAAGGTGAATTAAGGGAACTAGGTCATGAATCATAGGATCATAGGAAGTTACTAGGCTATTGGCCCTGAGGCCCTTATAAGCCTAGCCAAGAGTTTAACCCATGCATAGACAAATCAGCACCTAATGCCCCTGTCCAGCAGGGACATGGGTGGAATCCCAGGGATGAATTTTCTGTTTCCCATCCAGCTATCCAGATTGCACTTAAAAAGAGGTAAAAAGGACTATGCTTGACGTGGAGAGGGAATTTATTTCATAGATGGGGGAGTCTCTGGTAAACAAATCTGTCCCACCAGCAAGCCCTATTGATGTCACAGACCAGGTTGAGGCTGCATGTGCGGGTTACTCGAGTGAAGCTTGACTTGCGGATATGCAGCAGTCCCATCAAGACGGGATCAGAAATTGCCTTGTATGCCAGACAGAGGTCACCTCTGAGGAGTCTGTATGAAACAGAGTAGAGGCATAGGGCTTTTAGCCTATCTGTGTATGGTAGATTTTTGAGGCCCTGGATTCTCCTGATGAGGAACCTCTGTGGTCTCTCCAGCTGCTGCATGTGCTTTGCGAGGTACATGCTGAATGGGGCATGGTACTCAATAATGGGCCTTATAAGGGAAGAATACAGGGATATTATGACCTACTTGTCCCAGGATGAGATACCTTTACTTATGAGGTGGGCCATGTAGAAAGTTTTCTGTACAATGTAAACAGCATGGTGGTCAAAAGTCAGGCTGCTATCAATCTGGGTGCCCAAATCCCTCACGACTGACTGCGTGCTTAAAACATTGTTATTAATGTGATAATTTGTGGGAACACCTGTCTCCCCAAAGGGGATGATGATGCAGTTTTTTTTGTATTCAGCTTGAGGCTATGTTTCTGGCACCAGTCATTTGTTTGGGTGAGACCCTCTTGGAGAATGTCCACATCACTAGGGGAATTAATGACAGCTCCCAGCTTACAGTCATCTGCAAACTTTGTCAGCCATAGCCCACTGGTTTTGGCCTGTATCAGAAAATATATACCAAATAACAGAGGCCCCAAGACCGAACCCTGGGGCACGCCACTAAATACAGGTCTACTGCTTGAGGTGGCTTCCCCTATTTTGACTAGGTGGGTTCTATCAGTGAGCCAGTTGGCTACCCATCTGGTAACATATGGCTTGATGCCTAGTTGAGAGAGTTTATCTATTATGTCCGAGTGGGGAATAGTGTCGAAGGCTTTGGCCAGGTCAAGGTAGGCAGTGTGCACTGTCTTCCCCTCATCCATGGCTTTGGTGACTGTCTCAAAAAAGTCGACCAAATTTAACAGACATGATCTCCCCTTGACGAAGACAAACTGTGTGGGATCAAGTGTCTGGAGTTTGCCAATGTTCTTGTTTATGAGGTCCATGATAATCTGTTCCATGGCCTTGCAGATCAGGCTAGTTAGGCTTATGTGTCTATTATTTCCCTGATCAGTGGATGCTCCACCTTTGTGTAAAGTGATGACAGTGGCTGGCCTCCACTCAACTGGGACAAAACCAGCACTCATGTTTTGGTTGAATAGGGTGCCTAATGGTGCTGCAAGTTCCTGCCTGAGTTCATGTAGGATGCAGCCTGTGATGTTATCAGGTCCCATGGAGGCTGTATTTTTTTGCCTTTGAGAGAGCAGTGATGACCTGATCCCTAGATATAAGGGGAAGGGGGGAGGTACCGGGAATGTCCTGATTTAGTGATGGGGGGGGGGGCAAAGGGGTGAAATTTTCACTGACTGTCAGCCAGCAAGTTTGCTTTATCTACGGCATTTGCAAACGTGGTGTCCTTGCCATCAGTTCTGAACAGATCTGGGTGCTACTTTTGAGATTATGGACATATGTGAAGAAGGCCTTATGACTGTCTCTAGTAGATGTGGCCAATTTGGACTCAAAGTTTGCTTTGGAGGATTTCACTAGTGCTCTTATTTGCTTGTTTAGGCTAAGGAGAGATTGCTTCCAATTGGGCACCTTCTCCTTCTTGGTCCTGGTCAGCAATTAGTTTCTTCTGTTATAGAGTTTATTTATTCCAGATGTCCACCAGACAGGTTTACTCTTCCTTGCAGAGGATGATTTAGTCCTGTCAGGTATTCCTGATTCCATGCAACTATATAAATGTTCATTGAGTAATTTGATATAATTTTGGATACTGGTGCCAGTTTCTAGAGATGGGGGGAGGGGGCTGTGAAGCTGTTTATACCATCCCTCAGGAAGCTGCAATCAGCTTTGGAGAAGCTTTTTGATTGACCCTAGCTAGAGGGGGTCAGGGGAGATGGTGACTTCAAACGTGACCGCTTTATGGTTGGATCTTACAAGGGAGGATGATACTACAGGGATGCTGCAGTGGCTACTCATGCTGGTTAATACCAAGTCCAAGATATTATCACCTCTTGTGGGGGTATCAACCAGCTGTTCCAAAGCATTTGCATTTACAAAATTGAGGAACCTCTGGGTATTTGTGTTCTGGCAAGAGTAGTTCTTCCAGTCTATGTTTGGGTAGTTAAAGTCACCCAGGATCAGGGTAAAGGGTTGAATCTTGATAGATTCGAAGAGGTCTAGATAGGCAGTTTGGGCATCTTGGGTCAGATTTGGGGGCCGTCAGCTAGCTATTATTTGTATGGGGGTCTTGTCAATAGTTAACTGCACCTGGAGTGTCTCCTGTGCGTCATACTGTTTGACCAGCCTGGAGGTGTGTATATCTTTAATATATATTGAAACTCCACCTTCTTTGACTTTACTACCCACAGTCTGGGGTCTGAATGTATGATAGAATGAATAACCAGGTAAGGCTGGGGTGCTCTCCCAAGCTTTTAATGAGGTTTCTGTGACCACACAGATGTCAGCATTTTCCAGGGTTAGGAATGCTTGAAATGAGTGCAGTTTCGTGTTTAGACTCCTAGTGTTTAGCAGCATGAGCTTTAATTTGCGTTTTGTTGAAATTTTTATGTTGGTAGTTTTAACCTCATCACTTTTCCAAAAAAAAGGCACTATAGGGGAAGCAAGAGCCTTTGCCAGTATTCTGAAGCCCAGATGAGACAGATGTAGGCCATCTCTGGCAAAGCATCATGGTCTGTCGATCATATATTCCCAGGCTGTCAGTTACTGGAACCCCCTGGAATGACACCAGAAACTAAGCCAATTGTTAAAGTCAGTCATTTTCTGTTTGTATTCAAACATCATTCTGGGTGATGGTAGAATGCTGCTTAAGGCTAGGGACATACCTGCATGGGACACATATTCAGCGAGTTCAATCATGTCTCTCTTCATATAGTCCAGGGAGGTATGTCTCAAATCATTCACACCAACATGGACTATGACAGAGTCATAAACATACCTGTTGTTGAGAGACTTGAGTGCATGTGTGATATGATGGATTCTAGCCCCTGACAGGCAACTAACCGTGACTTTCTCCTTATCCAGCCTGGTGAGAGGCACATCTGTGTGTCTCACAATGGAGTCAACTATGAGTAATATGTTGGGTTTAGGGTTAAGCCTTAGTGGTTGTGAGACAGAGGTGTGTGAAGGAGCTCTCAGATTATGTAGCATAGGTGGGTATGACCCTAGCCCTGAGCAGCATCCTACCATCACCCAGAATGATACCAAAGTACAAGCAGAAAATTATTGATTTCAACAACTGGCTAAGTTTCTGGTGTCATTCTAAGGGGAGCAAAGTATCTGTCTGCCTGGGATGACATGATTGACAGACCTCAATGCTTTGCCAGAGATGGCCTGCATCTGTCACCCATGGGCTTCCAGATACTGGCCAAGGCTTTTTCCACCCCTATAGTGCCTTTTTTAGTTGGTGTTCCAAAGACCAAATTACCATCGGTACAGCTACAAACAAATGCAATCTGGGGGTCATGTTGCTCAATGCTAGAAGTCTAAATCTCAAGATGCACTCGCTCGAGGCACTCCTTAAAATGGAGAACATTGGCATTTGTGCTGTAACAGAGACCTGGTTCAAGGCAGCAGAAAGCACCCCTGCATTACCAGGCTATAACTCATTCCACACCTTTCGGCCCCATAACCTAGACCGAAGCTCCAAAGACGGTGGTGTTTCCATATTCATAAAGGATGCACACACCTCCAGACTGGTAGCCCAACATAATGCATCAGAGATACTTCAGGTGCAGCTAACATTGCTTAAGACAGCAATTTAGGTTGTAGCCTAGTATAGGTCCTCAACCATGTCCCAGGAATCGCACCCCACGTTCCTAAGCACCCTGGAGAATATTAGGGTCAGCCTAACACTAGGCGACTTCAACTACCCCTCCATTAACTGGGTAAACTACTTGCCCAACATTTCCTGGAGTTCATTAATTCCAGTGCCCTGGACCAGCTCGTTCTTACCCTCACTAGAGGTAGCAACATCCTCGAACTGGTCATTACTAACATGGGCAACCATCGCTCTACACCAATAGTCAGCTCCTCCCTGGTTAGATCCAACCACAAACTAATCACCTTGGAAATCCACATCCCTCCCACCCCCCAGCAAAGGTAACCACCATGAGAAACTTCTCCAATGCTAACTTTGGGATCCTAAAACAAAGGTGGCTAACTTCACGGCACTCATGCAAATGGAGAATAGTTGCGTGACTACAGAATCATACACCAATGCACTGTACGAACATGTACACAAATGCATGAATCTCACCATACCCAATAGAACCAAGACACTCTCCTCCAAAAAAGGAAGCCAATCTGGTGGTCCCCTGCCATGAACAAACTCTACAACAGGCAGAGGAAACTGATGCGGAATAAGGTGAAGTCCCAAGACTGGAAAAACTAATTTTATCTGCCTTAACAAAAAGTTGATATCCCTCATCAAATCCTCTAAAGCTAGGTATGAAAACAGAATTGCAGCAGATAGTAAAGACAACGACAAGGCCTTTTATAGTTCTATAAAGAATCTCCATGGCAAAACCCAGATTTGTCCTGAGCTACTGCACAATGGGACCTCCTATACCAAGCCAACATATTTTGCCAGTATACTGACTGACAGATTCAGTGCCAACTTTACCCCCCTCTCCCCCCAAAGGACCAGTCACAATACCAGTAGATTGCCAGGCACCCAGTATTACTGCTGCACAGGATAAAACAGCATTGTCCAAGACCAAGAATACAGCTTCTATGGGACCTGACAATATCTCTGCCTGTGTTCTACATGAACTACAGAGTGAACTGGCATCTCACCTGTGTGCCCTGTTCAATCACAGCCTCACTTCAGGCTTTGTCCCTGCAGAATGGCGCACGGCTACAGTCATCCCTCTCCACAAAGAAGGAGCAACTACAGACCCTGGGAACTATCACCCCATTAGCCTGACGAGTCTGATACGCAAAGCTATGGAATGCATCATCATGGACCTAATAAACAAGGATATAGGGAATCTCCAAACTCTGTATCCCACACAGTTTGGTTTTGTGAAGGGTAGATCATGCCTGCTCAACTTGGTCGACTTCTTTGAGTCAGTCACCAGAGCTGTGGATGAAGGCAAGGTGGTTCATACAGCCTACCTTGATCTGGCCAAGGCTTTTGATACCATTCCCCAATCAGGAATCATAGAAAAACTCACTAAGCTTGGCATCAACCCCTATATCACTGGGTGGGTTGTAAACTGGCTCACAGATAGAACCCACAGTGTGAAAGTAGCTGATTCCAAGTCAGACTGCCGATCAGTGATGAGTGGAGTCCCAGAGGGTTCAGTCCTGGGTCCTCTCCTGTTTGGTATCTACTTCTCTGAAGTCCAGGCCAACACAAAGGGACTCTGGCTGACAAAGTACGCAGATGATTGCAAGTTAGGAGCTATTATTAACTCCCCAAGTAATGTTGACATCCTACAGAATGGCCTCACTGTGACCAACTAGTGTCAGAACCATGGCCTTAAGCTCAGTGCCAAAAAATGTGTCATCATCCCCTTCGAGAAAAACCCAGTTCCCATGAATTACTAAATTGATGGTAGTCCACTGAACACAGAAGACATTATAAGAGATCTGAGAACACAGGTTGACACCAACCTCTCTTTTGATCACCACATTTCCACTGTGGTCAGAAAGTCGTTCTGTGTGGCACATCACATTACTAAGGGTCTTTGCATCCAGGAAGAAAGAGGTCATTGTCTCCCTCTACTCTTCCCTCATTAGGCCAGTCATCGAGTACAATGCCCCATTTGGCATGTACCTCACTAGACTTCTTCAACAACTGCAGAGGCTGCAAATGTACCTCACAAAGAGGATCCTAGGCCTTAAACACTTGTCCTATATGGACAGACTCCAAAAACTCCAACTATTCCCTGTCTCATATCGCCTACTTAGAGGCAATCTCTGCTTGAATTACAAAGCCATGTCTGACCCAGGTCTGTTAGAAATGCTACATCTAAAGAAATTCTAATCCCTCTGCACCACACACTCCAGAGACCTCAACCTCATTACCATAATTAACAGAACATACTGGAAGGACAGGTTCATAACCTAGAGACTGCCCATGCTATGGAACAGGCTTCTCATACATGTCAAGCAGAGCACCTCACTGATCGTCTTCAAGAGAAATCTTGATGAGTTGATGGGAAACAGAAAATTCACCCCAGGAATAACACCAGTGACACTACTCAACAGAGACACTGGGAACTAAGGTTGGATAGCACTATGCCACGGTAATCCTATGGCTAGGCTTGTAAAGGCCCCATGGCCATTAGCCTAGTGCACACCTATGAACCTATGAGTGGTATGTGGTGTGGACAGCTGTGGAGATCCCATGTGTATTTGACTCGGAGGTTTTTGCCTCAGAGGTCTCCTTTGTTTGGGTATGTTTTTGTTGAGGACCTCCACATATGTGGGTAAGTATAGGTAAGTATAAAAGGCATCTCAAAATGTTTATTTTATTTTACATTTGTAGACTGAGCTAGTCTAACTGGATACATGTCCATTTTCAGTAGAGGCCCGGGGAAATAAGCTCCAGCATTAAGGTACTGTAACAGGACTACAAATAAAAATAAAAATAAATTGTAAATAGTACATTATTACAAAGAATTAATACAAGCTCCAATATATGGTAATGCAACAGGATTACAAGTAAAAAGTAAAAATGTGAACAGTAAATTATTACAAAGAACAAATGCAGTTCATAGCTAAAGGGTGTCTATTAATGAACTAAAGTAGCTTCAATAGCAAACAGATAAAAAAAACAACAATAATGGTAAAGAAAAAAATTAAGATCAAAGAAGGATTGAGGTTAGCAATGAAGTAACAAACAACATTAGAGAAAGAGAGGTTAGCAAAGAAGTAACAAACAAGATTAGAGAAGGAAAAGTTAGGGTGTCGAGTCAGTAGTATTATGAGCAGTATATACAAGAGGAATAATGATTGGCAATATTTGGACAAGAAAAAAAGAGTGGAGAGGTGAAAGGTACCCTCTAGTTGTTATGTTAGACAAGGTTTGGGTGAAATGTCGTAGGTAGCATAAGTATTAACAAAGACATAGAAGAATATCAGGAAGTGTGAAATGTTGATCTACTTTATGTATGGAGATGAATAGTTAAAGTCTGAACTAGCAGACAATATAGCTGCCTCAATGCCACTGCAAGGTATGTAAAGGAGCAATTTCTGTTTTTTTTTTTTTGTTTGTTTGTACATACCTACTGGTTTTTCACAGTACCCAGCCTTCTTGATTTGGTGATGGGTAGCTACTTAAGCTATAAAAAAGCAAGACCCCCTGAAAAGAGGTCATTAGTTTTGTGTGACTAACCCAGTCAACAAAGTGTAACTAAAATAAAAGAAACAGACAAACAAATAAATAAAAAAAACATAAAAAAGTGTTTAACAGCAAGTATAGACATTATAGGAGTATGTATTTTTGTCAAACTATGATAAATATGTCAAAACTGGTGCATGAAAAAATACTCATAATATTGGAGTCCTAAAGAGTAAAATGGAGGAAGATGTGCTCAATTTTATAATGGATAAGATGTGGAATATGTAAATTCTTTTTATGCTTTTAGAATAAATTGGACAAATTAAACTAAAACAGGAAGATATCAGGTACAGAAAATGATGAAGCAAATGATTTGAAGGTGCACTTGTACTGCATGTAATTGTCAGTTGACACGAGAACCTATACATTACTGCATATTTTAGTGGAAAAACATTCAAAGAAACGTGTAAATGTATGACAAAAATCTAAACCCCAAGTAATTTCTAAAGGCAAAGTTTTAGATTCCAGAAAAAAAATCAAAGTATTTTGTAATTTATGAAAGATATGCATAGATCAGGTTAAAACTGAAAGTTTGGGAGAAAGACTCGTATATGCATGAGCATTAGCAATCAGATCTGTGTGTGATAAAAGCTGTGAAAGCAAAATAACAGGTGCTCCTTAAGGAATATTTGACATTGAACACAAACATTTAACATAGCAGTGACAATGAAAAGAACAGCAGAGGCTACACTTTAGAGCTCCTAAAATTGTGATTGATTGTGCTGTTAAGAGACTATTTATTAATCGTCCTAAGAAGTAATCGCATTTTGTGTGTAGCAGCTAAGACACTAAAGCCAATATGTGCTGAATTAAACAAAAACCTGTAGAAAAGTCAGTACAATAGTCACACTAGCAGATTGCACAACTGGAAATGTCATAGGAAGAAACTGAATATCAAATACAGGACACAAGATAGCCAGCATGAATCACAGCATGTTTACGTAATGCTAGATGCAGGAAATAAGGAGGGTTTAGACCTAAACTTTAGGCAAAATTGAGGAAAGAATAAGAAACTAATATTATAACTAGATGTGCTTAGAGTTCTACATTTTAAATCAGTGAAAGTGCTCATCTGTGTCATTTCTGAAGTGACAGTCATGAAACTTCTAATGGAATCAGGTACAGGAACTACTTTATTAAATATTTCTATAAACAAATGTAAAGGATTGTTTTCCAGAAAAAGTGGTATTATATGATTTTAGACTATTACTAAAAGCACATACAGGTGAAAAGACTACCAGAATGGGAAAAATAAATGTGATAATATCATATGCAGATATATTTGTAATGCTGGCAAAAAATGTGCAAGACCCACTGCTGTGAGTTCTGTAGCGTTTTATAACTTAAACTGAGATCTTTAAAAACGGTGACTTCTGAAACTCACTGTTATAACTTCATTGTTTCCCATCCTCACCTCATACTTGCATAAGACAAGTTACATGGAAGAGCAGAAAAATGTTAAGAAATGTCTAATTAGCAGATTGAAAATTGTCAGGGAAGTGATGATTGCTCCTACCTATCCAGTGACAACAACCTCAAAATTCTAAATTCAAGGCTTGCATATGACCAGGCAAGCCATGGAAGAAGGATTAATTATTATGACCATCTACACAACAAGATAACATAGTGGTACAGTATCTCAAATGAGATGTTAGACCAGACAGTTGACATTGGGCTGTCCCAGAAGATGATGTCCAACAAAGCCACATTCTGATAAAAGGGTCATACCAGAGTTTATACCAAGCATGAGTGGAACATCAAAGTCAACAAATACTACTGCATGATGAAGAAGTTGATATCAAAGAATCCCCAGTAGGAAATCCCCAAAGAACCTACCCAGGTCACTTTTCTAAGCCCAGTGGGACAAACAGACACTATCCTAAGAATCTATGAGTTTGTCTCAAAAGCTAAAGCCAGGAGGATGAAGTACATTCTTGAGAAAGAAAACATTATGTTGAATATTAAAAAAGTAATATGAAAGACTTTCTTTTATTTATTTTACCAAACATGAATGTCTATATAAGGCAACAATACTGTGTGACAAAATTCTGGGAAACTGAAACATTATTCATATTAAAATATGATGCTAACTAGAAGGGGGTTCAAAATCAATAGTGCCATTCCACAGCTATGTGATATATGCTTTTGCATCTATGCATGCCAAAATGGTGTACGCATTTACTGGTCTGAGCTATTATTCACAAAGAAGAAGTCGATCAGTAAAGATGAACTGCACAGCATTTTCTGTCTCCTTGCATTTATTTGTATTTTAATGGTAATGCATACTTAAGCAATAACTAATGAGTGGGTGTAGGCATTTAGAGGATTTACCCATGGTTGACGTGGTTTGATCATGAGAGTGAAACCCCACTGTCTAAACCAAGTCAACTCTGTGTAAATCCTCATATACCACAACCATGAGTCAGTTACTGCTTATTATACAATGACATTATTTAAGAAAGGGGGGTCATGGCACCATTCTGTACACAGGAGAGTTACATCATGCAGCTGGCCACAGCACCATGCTCTGCATGAATCAACATACATTTGTGATATTATAGCAGAAGGTTGATTAGAATCGAGCTACACTACACTGTTCTTTCTTAGTGCAGGTCGGCATAACTCCATGCACAGTACCACAGGGAGAATAGTGGCATATGGAAGTTATGCAGATCTGCAAATAATGCAAAACCTTTCAGCAATCCTATCAAATGTGACTGCTATTAAAACATGTTTTGAATTATAGACTATTCATCTGTAAAACAAAGTGGTACATGTGGACATAGTTGAATAATACACACATATTGCAGGAAATCTTACAAGTGTTCAGTGCTAGCAAAGTTCTCACTCTGTGTATTTCAGAAATACAAATCAAATGTTCCAGTTTGGTGTTTGTGTGTGTGTGTGTGTGTGTGTGTGTGTGTGTGTGTGTGTGTGTGTGTGTGTGTGTGTGTGTGTGTGTGTGTGTGTGTGTGTGTGTGTGTGTGTGTGTGTGTGTGTGTGTGTGTATGCACACGTGTTATTTCTTTAGGGTTTTTACCTTTCCACTCTTCACATTCTCTGAACATGACTTGACATACATTGGCATGGCCATTATGACCTCAAGCCAGGCCTGTACAGTCCCTGCCTTCCAATGGGACATAGGTGTAGTTCGTGCAAGCTCCACCTGCTGCAAACGGTCCATCTGTTCCTCACCCTCTGAGAGGCTCAGACTCCAATGAGTGGGACTTGACAGACTGTCAGAATCTGAAACAGAAGTGCAAAAAATGTCCCATTTATAAGTTATAAACACAAATTTTTTGAGATATAGTACCACCATAATAAGTGGTCACAGCAAAAATAACTATTTACAACACAGACTAAAGGCATGAAGTAAATGCATATTGTTCCATAAGCTATACATTTAGACTAGCATGTGAAGTATTAGAAACTATATTTTGGTTCAGTATTTTGCACTACAAGATGTGTAAAGATATTCTAAATGGACATATTCTAGATGTTTGATATTAGCTATGAATTCACTGCCAGCTTGATGACGACAGAAAGTACTATCGGTTTGCACAGACAAAGATATTTACTGGCACCTTAATGGTAAAAGACGTTCTGACTGCAGGATATGTAGGTGCCACACTCTGTCATTAGGACTGCTCGGCACATTCAGTGTTCCAAAACCCCATCCCTTATCATCGCTTGCACTCTTATAATTCCCAGCCCTTCTAGAACATCCTGTTCTTGACAATGCACTCATACAAAAAAATGAGAAATTGCAAAATGTATCTTGCAGCCATGACTTTTTCCCACAGAGCCAGTGTTTTGATGACTTTTTGGCATCCATTCCTTGTGACCAAGAAGTTCTTGTGTCATATAAGCTAACTGATTCCTATCCACAGTGTTTGAAGACGCACCAAAGAAAGGTGAGAACCAGAGGCCATGGCTGTCTTCCTGTAGGAGTTGGAAGATTGCTTTGATGCTCAGACACCCCTCACCTCAATGCCTGAAAAGTCCATTGCAAAGGAAGTGATGTTTAACTTAGTGCTGGAGCATGTTTCCACATACCCATAATTCATAGCTGTGAAGGCTCTGGTGGGCTTGCTCTTCCTTGAGTCAAAAGTAAAGGAGCTATATTTCTTGGTCTTCCCTTGATGGTATCCTTTTGTGGGACTTCACCATTATTCTCCACCCAGGATGGACAAACCAGCTTTGTCCATTCACTCCCATCCTCTCTCACACACACACACACACATATACATACCTTATACACCTAAACCCTCCAGTACCAATGCTGCTAGCTAAATCTGGGTTGTCCGTGACATGACTAGGACACAAATATCTACGTTGCAGAGCTGATGAGTACCCATCATTTTTAGATTCATAGAGCAGAAAGATGGAGCCCAGACAGTGAAACCCATAGCCTAAATTTACCAGCAAGCCTGGGAGCTAGAGGAGTCGCACACAGAATGGGAGTGAATGACCAGTAGTAGCTCACCTATTCTGATATGCAGTAACTAGATCTGAGTGGATGGGTAGCTCTTTAGTAGAAATGGCAGCTTGATCAGCCCCTTAGGCCTGGAAAACAGTGCGCAGCACTATAGCTGCCATTAGAAATATACTAACCTGTAGCAAACATCCAACATTACAGGGTCTGCCTCAGAAAGGAGCCTACTGGCCATCATGGATAGCGTAGGGAAAGAACACTCTGACTAGCCCAGATTATGGCCTTGCAATCCTTCTAAGTCTCACCCCAGAATCTGCCTTGGTGGACAGGTCAATGACATGAAAGTGTCTACTGGGATATATAAGACTAAATGATTGGGCCAGGGAACATAGACAATAAAGTAACTGACATAAAAAAGAAAATCCCTGACTTCTGGATATGTAAGACAGAGTCAAAAGCTATGTCCTCTTGGGTGGTGTGGGGGATCTTGTGGGAACAAACAGTGGGTCACCAGAAGAAGAATGAGATGCTGAGTCCTTGTCCTCCATATAATGTTTTGCAGAGGTATGGAGAGAAGCATTTCAGATACAGGCCATAGAAGTGGCCACAGCCCTTGTAGAGAGTGCTTTGAGAAAACTCAGCAAAGACTTACCATACATTTTACAACAAGAGAACAAGCCACTAAGGCAATGCCAAGCAGTCTTCTTGCCTGGTCTGTTCATAGCAAATGAGACAAATAACTGGTCGTCTTTCTTGAACTACTCAGTTTTCTCTGTACAGTATCACTGTTGCCTGTCAACATCTAGTGTTTGAAGGGGCTGCTGTCGAAAGTTTGAATAATGAGAAAACCTACTGGGATACGCAGAGTGTGGTTGAAGTTGCACTCCATTGTGACCTATGGCATGAAGGAAGAATTAGTGCACAATAGCACTCTACACAGGAAATAGCAAGTACGGCTGAGAACTTGTAGTTCTAAAGTCATGGTTACGTAAAAAAGAGTTTTCCAATATTACTTGGAAAATTTAGCTCTCAAGATGATACTGGCTCAAATGTGGGTAATGTAAATGGAATGGAATTTTTGAAATTTCTTCAATATAGAAAATGCCCCTGTGTGTAACTGGCTTCCTGACGGGAAGTCTGAACAGCAGCATAGCCAGGCATACATCATGTATATCACAGTGTACACTTTTTCAAAAGAATTTATTTATTTATGCTGTGATATTCCCTAGAATTTGTATTTTAAAATCCCTGGTATGTTTACCCTATAATGTCTGGCTTGCTGTTTTTCTTATATCTGTTGTTTTAGTATGGCTGACACTTAGTACAAAGGCTTAAGGCAATGAACTATTATCAGTGAGTTACATCTGTAGTCTAGGGTTTCATTTTCTCTAGTGAGTGACTCGAGAAAGTCCCATAACCAGACAGTGCTCTTGGTTCACTGCTAAACAGGGAAGTTGTGTGTCCAACAAGCCTCTCCAGAAAAAAAAAGACGCTGGCCAGTTAGTTGGAAGTAAAAACAGAGATGATTGACTACTGTACAGAAACTGAAATCTACTAAACAGCCTTTTGTACTTATCTGGTTAGAGGTGTTTTGAAAATCTAAAGACAGAATCCAGTCTCCATAGCATCCAAAGATAACATCTAGACTCATTTTGATAGTAGATAGAAAACTGCATGCATTTTGACCATTCATATAAGACAAAGTTGTTAAGGACATTCAAGTCTGAATAGCCCAAAGGTCCATCATCTTCAAAGGTGTCATAAAGAAGCAGAATTGATTCCCAGTGTTCTGTTGCCAGAAATGATTCCCAGTGTTTTTGGTGTAGACCGTATGACCTAAATGACTCTAACTATGATGAGATTTTTTGTACCTCAGTCCTCCCCACCATTTTTTGTCATATAGGAATATTCAGCAAGGGAAGATCGGAAAGGAGCAAATTAAAAATGTTTATGACTTTCATATATAACCTTCATTTCTGAAGCATCATCTGTAATGATGAACCACACCAGGATAGTGTGGAAGAATCTTACCAGACCACGTGTGTGTGTGTGTGTGTGTGTGTGTGTGTGTGTGTGTGTGTGTGTGTGTGTGTCTGTGTGTGTGCACACACGCGCTTGTGTTTGTACTATAATTAGATGGTTTCCTACTCAAGATTAGTTCTCTTCTTTATGCTCAGTGAGTACCAGGACAGGGACTGGTTTTCCATGACTAAGGACAGGATTATGCAGATATCAGAAAACAAACGAGTGAATGACTGAATGAATTAATGAAGGGAAGAAGGAAGTAAGGAAAAGAGGAATGAATGAAAAATGAATGTTGAAAGACAATGTAGAGGAAGCGGTAGTCAGATTTTACTGAGCAATGGACAGAAGAGCAGGAAGGTACACAAGTATTGCTTATATTATTGGTCAAATGTACTTTGGCAGTAAGAGTTTGCTGGCCTCGTTGCAGTGACAAGTGCGTTCATTATATTAGGATCTGAAGTGCTGTGATAAAAGAAAAAAAAATAGGTTATTGTAACTCATATCAATCACAGCTTGTGTGACTGTCACATTTATTCACCATGACTTCATGTCGGCACTCTGTATGTAATATACTGAATAACAGCAGCATCTTCTAAGCACTGCTATACCTCTCAAGAAGTACAGCTTAGATAAGTGTTTAGAGGAGCTGACTTAAGTACAGGAAGACCACTGACAAGATGTCTGTGTCATTATCCAAAAACTCTTTGCTGCAAACTATCAAAACAATTAAACCTGCTTTAATTGCTTTCATCTCAGCACAGACTGCTGCATCAGTTAACACGTTGCTATTTTATGACAACCCATTTTGCCATGAAAGGATATCATTCCATCCAAAGTTCCATTTTGAATTAAAAACCTTCTTATTCAAAGACTCACAAGTGTAAATGTTTCCAACACAGGGGTATCACCTTAATATAAACCACATACATCCCTGCCTATAGCCTCTTCCTAAACTTATTGCAAACACCTCTTCGGTTCCTTCCTTTGTTCCCTTCCCTCTTCTTCCCCATATCAACTGATTCTGCAACTTATTGACTTTAGATTTCTATTCCTCACCCTTCTGCCCTTGATTACACACAGATGTATACACTGTATTTAGCTACATAACTCTACTAATAGCTATTTTTAAACATTTACTGCATTTTGTCTTTTAACAACTACCAGGACTGTTTGCTCATTTCCTGCTGTTTATTACTTACTTGCTCATGTTTATGTAAATTATATACTTTGTTTGTTCTTTTGAAAACCAGCACTACTGCTTGTTCAGCTGAACCTAAAAAATGGTCCACATGGATCACTGTTCTCCCTAGTCAACAAAAATAAATAAATAAATACAAACATAAAATAGTACTAACTGCATTCGAAAGTCTGACAGGTGACATCAAACAATTTTATTACTAAATCATTAGAAGCGTGATCATGCTGCCAGTGCCAGATGTCCCTTTTTACTGATGAAATTACACAGGCAGTACAATATATTTTTCACACCTATTTACTTATTTTTTGTTTGTTTGTTTGTTAGCAGTTGCTGTCTGGGATAGTCTGATATAGTTTATATTTCATGGAGTAATGGAGAGCAATGCTCCAAGCAGAAAAATGATGACATATTGGTATACTGTTATATTGAAAAATACATTTTCAACACTCACTTACTTTTGCTTATAAGAAGCACAATGCATGCAAACATTAAATGGTAAAACATAACTGAATAACTTACAGACTGAACAGAGAACTATTACTGCTAACTAGCTAATGGAAATCCCCAGTGAGTAAAGCAGAAAAAAGAAACAACCAAGACAAGAAACTTTAATCACTTATGAGAAGAGTTATCATTTTTTTATCAAGAGAAAAGTTCTGCTGGGTAACACTGTGATACAGCCTAACCAAACTCCTGAGGCTTGGGGTAATTATAACTAATTTTTTATACCATTGTTTGGTCATGTCAGAAGGGCAGGTACCTGGAAAGCATACCTATAAACAAAGCCATGAATAAAAGTTGGACAACAGCCCCAAAATAGGGACATTTTTTAAATATTGCTCTTACAAACTTAGAAAGTTGATAGAATAACAGGTTTTGTATTACCATGACTTTCCTGAGGGGTATGAAGTCTGAAACTCAAACGTCAGTCATTATTTTCTATTTTCAGTGTTTAATGATTTGTGACTAATTTAACAGAAAACTACAATTTTATGAAAAATGGACCAAAAATATAAGGCAAAAATCTGGACATTCTGTGAAAATCTGTACAATTGAGAGTTATGCTGGAAAGTATGAATCAAAAGTATAACATTTCCCTGATTTACATTCATTTACAGATTAAAATATAGCTGCAGTCTTTGCTATTTTGGGGCTCCATGCACAATTACTTTTAAAATATATATTTGTCTATAGATACATATGTTGTTGTGTCTTTCGGCTTTTCCCGGTTAGGGGTCGCCACAGCGGAACTCCAGTCCGCTAATGATTGGTAGTTGATTTTTATGTGCCGAGTTACCAGCCCTGACGCACAACCTTCAATGTAGGTACGCCCATTCGCGCATGTCTTCACGCAGAAGACACTCTAGCTGAGAATCGAACCGGACAGAGTCTTACTGTGAGGAGACAATGCTACTGCAGCACCACCACCGCGGGTACTGTCTATATATATATATATATATATATATATATATATATATATATATATATATATATATCTGTCTCTCACTATCTCTCTCCATATATATATATATATATATATATATATATATATATATATATATATAGATATATATATATATATATATATATATGTATATACATACATCGCATTCTCTCCCCATATATCTAGATAACACATATACATATCATATACTCACACACACACACACACACACACACACACATATACACACACTCATATATATATATATATATATATATATATATATATATATATATATATATATATATATATATATATAAAAAACAAAACAAACAAAAAAAAAAAATATATATATATATATATATATATATATATATATGTCCGTGTGTGTGTGTGTGTGTGTGTGTGTGTGTGTGTGTGTGTGTGTGTGTCCGTTTTATATATACATATATATATATATATTATATATATAATATATATCTATATATATATATTATATTATATATATATATTGTGTGTGTGTGTCCCTGTGTATCCGTTGTGTGTGTGTGTATATATATATATATATATATATATATATATATATATATATAAGTGTGTGTGTGTATGTGTGCGTATATGTATATATAAATACATATATATATATGTTTATATATATATATATATATATATATATATATATATATATATGAATGCGTGTATGTCTGTATTGCCCTACATACCCACATTATGGTGACTAAAGCTGCACTATGATAAATATGTAATGTTGATCAAAGGACCAAAAGTAAGGGCTCAACAGTAGATAATGCACATACTTACAGCCCTCTGCAACTGCTGAAAGTCACCACACATACATCAACAACTAAACAAGCTGTGGAATGTATAATGTTGTGTACTCATGCATTGACAGGGCAAATTGTTTCTGGCCACAGGCTTGCCCATACAAATGCAAACAGACATATATGGCCAATACAGCTACTGTTGTCACATAGTTAGGATAAGAAACAGATATCTGACTGCTAGGCTAATAGATGCTGATGACAGTAAAAAGCTATGTCACTCTCCAGGCCTCAAACACTGTTCCACACAGGGCTAGTTTATGTCCTCTACAAGTAGTTTACCTGCAGTTATTTATAAAGCTGACTTGAGCTTGTGGTGTGTGCTTTACATACTGTGGTCTGTAGTGTGTAAGAATAAATAGGCAGGGGTTCTAGTCTTCCTCCAGCCCACTTGGTGTGTATCTGCATGTCCCTACAAAACAAGTGTGAATCCTCCACTGACTTCCAAACTGCAATGTCTCTGCACTTTCTGACTCTTGGAGTTGATACAAGCCTTCAAACACCTGTCCTCCATAAGGCCTGCTGATGTCATCTAGTATATGACTACATACAGCTATCTTAATAGCAGACTTAAGCCATAGCATGTGCATTAAATACTGTGATCTGTAATGTGTAAGACTAAATAGATATAGGTTTTAATTTCACTTCATCCCACTTGGTGTGTCCGTGTGTGTATATGCATCTCCCTGCAAAACAAGTGTGAATCCCCCACTGCCTTCCAAAGTGCAGTTGTTCTGCACTTTTTGGCCATTGCAATTGATGCAGACCTCCAAGCTCTTATTCTCCACAAGGCCTGCTGATGTCATCAACCATAAGACTACCTACAGCCATCATAAAGCCAGACTTAAGCCATGGAGTGTGTGTTAAATATTGTAATCTGTAGTGTGTAGGACATGACAGGTAAGGGCTCTAATCTCATTGCAGGCAACTTGGGGTGTATGTGTGCCGTGCAGTGTTCTGTAAATATAAATTGGTAGTGGCACTATTCTCACTGTAGCCAAGTTGGTGTGTGTGGATGTTAGTCAGAACATTTTACATCTGCCAATGGGATCATAGGATCATTGGGACTTACTAGGCTAATGGCCCTAGGGCCCTTACAATCCTAGCCAAGTTCTTACCCTTATCTACATGATCAGCACCTATTGCCCCTGTCCAAGAGGAACACAGGCAGAACCCCTGTGGTGAAATTAGGGTCACCCATCCAGTCGTACAGACTACATCTGAAGAGGGCCATTGAGGTGCTCTGTTTGACATTAAGTGAGAGCCTGTACCAAAGGTTTGTTAAACTCTGGTAGACAAATCTCTCCCTCCAGCAGGTTTTATTAATGCCACATACCATGTTAAGGTATTTACAGTGAGTAACCCATGTACCATTTAATTTATGGATATGAAGCAGTTCTATTAAAGCAGGATCAGAGATTGCTTCGTATGCAATGCACTGATCCCCTCTGAGTAGTCTGTATGACACAGACTAAAATGACAGTGATTTCAGATGATCCACATATGACAGATGCTGAAGACTTGAATTTCCCTTGTGAGAAATCTTTGTGGTTTCTGCAATTGCCGCTGGTGCTTGGAAAGTTATATAACAAAAGGGCCATTGCACTCAATTATTGGCCTGATGAGGGAAGAGTACATGGAGGTTATAACTACTTCTTTTTTGGAACACAATGCCATCACTTATGACATCAGTAAGATATAATGCCTTTCTTACCACTGTGGAGTCATGGTAATCTAAGGTAAGATAGCTGTAAACCTGCGAGTCCAGTTCTGTGTGCCCAGGTCTCTAACTCCTGGATATGTACTTAAGGTGCTGCTATTGATGTGGTACATAGCAGGAACATTGTTGTTGCCGAAAGGAATAATAATACATACATTTGCATGGAGTTTAAGGCCATGACTTGGGCAACAATCATTTGTTCATGTAAGACCCACTTGTAGGATAATTTGGAGATTCTATGACCACTCACAGTTTGCAGGCATCAGCAAACCTTGTTAGCCACAGAAATTCACTTTATGCTTATACTTCAGATAAATGGATTTCAAACAGTAGAGGACCCAAGACTGAACCCTGCGGAACACCACTGGTTACAGCTCTGCTACTGGAGGTGGATTCCCTTATTTTGACTATATGAGTTCTATCAGTGAGTCAGCTAGTAAACCTTCTAATGATATAAGATTTGATGCCCAGTTGGGTGAGTTTATCAATGATGCCTGAGTGGGCAATAGTGTCAAATAGCTTGGCTAAGTCCAGGTGGTTGTAAACATAGATGTCCCCTCATACAGGTCCTTGCTGACTGCCTCATAGATGTCCATTAGGTTTACCAGGCATGATCTCCCTTTCACAAATCCAAACTGTGTAGGTCAAGTGTTTGTAGATTACCTATATCTTTGTTAATAAGGTCCATGATGATTTGCCCAATGACCTTACAGGTATGGCTAGTCAGGCTAATACATCTATAGTTCTCATGGTGAGTGGACGTCTCACCTCTGTGCAAGGGAATAACAGTGGACATTTTCCAGTCAGCTAGGATGCAGCTGATGGTTACACTATGATTGCAAAGAGTTCCCAGTGGTGTTACTAATACATGTTGGATCCCATGTAGGATGCAGCCTAGGATGTTAGTAGGTCCGATAGATGCTGTATTTTTCTCCTTAGAGAGGCCATTTATGATCTGCTCTTTAGAGATACAAGGTATGGGACGGGGTTATAGGGATGTCATGTGATACATCTTGTGGGGACAGGAGAGTGAAGCTGTCATGGAACCTGTCAGCCAACAGGTTAGCTATGTCTACAGGCTCATTATATGTAGTATCATTAACTATGAGTTTGGCAACCATCTGGCCCTTTCCTTTTAGGGTACACATGTAACTACACAATGCCTTGTGGTTGTCCATGTGGAGGAGGCTAATTTTGTCCCATACTTTATTTTGCAGACCTTCACAACAACACTTATTTGCTTTTTTAAGTTGAGAAGGGAGTGCTTCCATTTTAGGGGAGAGCTCTCCCTCCTACTGTTAGACAGCAATGTTTACCTCTTATTGTAAAGTCTGCTAATGGCAGGTGTTCACCAGGCAGGTTTGCTGTGCCATGAGGAGTTTGTTTTGCTCCTGTCAGGTACAGCTGAGGCAATGCAGTTGTACAGGTGCTTGTATAAAACATCGGTGTAGAGCTTGGCATAGTTGCCTGTTAAAACTGAGGGGGGAGGTGCAGTGAAGCTATTTATTCCATCCCATAGGAGGTTATAATCTGCTTTGCTGAAGTTTATTACTTTATTTGCAGCAAGGGGAGAGGGGGTGTCAGGTGTCATAATTACTTTGAATGAGACTGATTTGTGGTCAGATCTCACCAGGGAGGACCCACACAGCGGGGGTGCTACAGTGGTCACCCATATTGGTAACAACCCGATCCAGTACATTGGCTCCCCTTGTGGGTATGTCAGCCCACTGGTCCAAGGCATTGCAGTTAAGGAAGTTGGCTAAGCTTTGGGCAAGTGAGTTTGAGCATGAGTAATCTACCCAGTTGGTGGGTAGTTAAAGACACCCAAAACCATGTTGTTTTGATGTATTTGATAGACTAAAGTAGATCCAAATAAGCCCAGTGGGTGTACTGATTCATGGAGTTGGTCCTGTAGCTGGCAATGAGTTGACTAGGTGCCATACAAGCTGTCAATAGCACCTGCAGTCTCTCCAGGGAATCATACTGTTTAACCAATTTGGATGTGTATCTGTCCCTAATGAATATTTATACACTGTTTACATTACTTTGCACACTTTAAGTTTGAGGTCAGAATGTGTGAAAGGAGCCTTGAACTGGGTGTCTGTGACTGCACAAATGTCTGCATCTTCCAAGTTGGGGACAGCTTCTAATGAGTGGAGTTTTGAGTTGACATTCCTAGCATTTGGCAGCATAACAGTGATGTTTGTAGATGAGGTTTTCCTCACTGGAATTTTTTTCCTGGAGACACCACCTAAAAGGCACAGTATGGGGGTGGCAACAACCTTGGCCAGAAGCCAAAATCCCAGGGGTGACAGATGAAGACCATCTCTGGCAAAGCAGTGAGGTCTGTTGAGCAAGTCATCCCATTCTGACAGATAGTGTATCCCCTTACAATGACACCATACTCTAAGGCAATTATTGAAGTCAATCATTTTCTGTTTGTATTAAGCCATCATCCTAGGTGAAGGTAAAATTCAGCTGAAGGCCAAGGGTATACCTGCCTGAGACATATAGTCCATAAGCTCAGTCATGTCTCTGTATACAGTCCAGAGAGGTATGTCTCAAGTTGTACACACCAACAGGAACTAAGACGTAGTCATAACAGTACCTGATGTTGACAGACTTGAGTGCATGTGTGATATGGCATATCCTGGCACCTCACTGACAGCTGACCATGACCTTTGTCTTATGTAGCCTGGTGAGATGGACATCACTGTGTCTCATAATGTAATCACCTATGACCAATATGTTTAATTTTGTGTTTTCCCTTAGGTGTTTGACCTGTGAGACAGTGGTGCATGAGATATTATGTGTACTGTGTTCTTCAGAGGTATAATTCTGTGTAGCAAGCTTGGATTTGGGTTTCTGAGGTGAATGGTGTTTGTATATGTGTCTGGTAAGGAGCTCCACGCATGTAGTTATGTGTGATGTGGGTTTGGTTAGAGTAGGAGGTGAGGTGTGCATGTTGGAAAACCACTCATTGTCATATGTACTGACTGGTGTGTGAGACAGCATGGATTCAAGCTTTTTAATATAGTCACATGTTTCACACATTGTGTTTGTGTGGAGTAGGAGTAGAGGGCTGGGGACACTTTCCACATGTCATCAGCAGTCAGTGATAATGCCATTAGCAATAGATTCTTGTTGTGTGTATGTCACAACCAGCCATGGTTAGGCAGTGACCTGACAGATGCTTAAATGTAACATGTTATCACCTTTATGTTGTTCATCTAAGGTAGAACAGCACCTGAAATGTGGCATAACATGATTGATTGAGTACGATGCTTTGCCAGGCATGTGGTCCTTGCATTAACCACAGTCCTGTTATTAGGCAGGGTCGCATTAGCATACTTACAAATGTGACAATGTACAACTCCATTAAAGTTAGGGTCATGCTGCTACACCCTTGTAGTTGACAGCCTCAGACACACTGTCTGTAGGTACTCTTTGCAGTGAAGATCTGGATGCCTGCATATACACAGAAAACTTGTTCAACTTTGCAGTCATTACTTTGGCCTTCAAGTCTACAATGCCTGTCAAGCAACCAGCAAATGGATGTTGTGTGAAATGATGTGAGAACACATAATTGTGTTCCAGTAATATAAATGTACATTATGACATATTTTATTTATTTAACATTTGTTAACCAGGAAAGTCCGACTTGGAACAAAGTCAATTTTCAGCAGAGGCCCAGGAAGAAACACTCCAGATGCATGTCTTTCTAATGTGGGAGGAAACTGGAGGAAGTCCACACAAATGGAGCAAGGACATGCAGACTCTGCCCAGAAGGCACCCCAGCCAAGAATCAAACCAGAGAACCTCTTGCTGTGAGGTGACAACACTACTGCTGCACCACTGTGCCATACTAGGACATGTGGGAGGGACAAACACATTGGCAAAAGGTAGCCATTCATATGCAGTAGACCTCACATCCATCTCACGCAGATGTCCACCATTACGCTGTTGAAGGGCAGACTGCGTGAATTGCTGTGAAACTGTCACCTAACATGGATCACTGCTGCTGTGGATGTTTCTAGAGTAACCTTGGATGTCTATGTCACCTGACATTGAACATTATATTGTGATGCAGCAGCTGTGCTCTTAACCACCATGAGGTCAGCACCCTAGTCAAATCCTACAAGCCTTGGAGCACAAGGCATAATACATGCACAGGTCAAATTATTGCTCTGGTTGCTAATCAAGGGATCTACCTGGAAAATGCTACATCAAGCCTACAGAGCCTTGCCTCATGTGGGACAACTGTGTGGATCAACAAACGGGCTGTGACCTGCTTCTTATCTTGAGCTTGGTACTAATGTTCTGCTTCTGGTGAGAGAAAAAGAACAGGATCTTTGTATCCCAGCAGAGTGTGGCTGTGGTGAGACCAGCAGTAGTAGTAGCCAGGCATAAGCAGTTTAGGTGACTCTCCTCTTTTCTGCATTCTTCATAAGGTAATTGTTTGTTTTCCATAAGTACTGCTTGATTAGTCTAACTGCAGAATAACTGTGTAAATACTCCATCCTTACCTTTACAGGGTGTACATATTAGTTTCCCCTCCAGTATTTGGCAATGCTGTGTACAGACTCAGACACCTTGGGTGACAATTTTCTTGGAAACCATGATCGCACGCAGGACAACCAGCATGCAGTGACAAGCACTGTCCTCAGAAGTCTTAGTAGTCTGATATTTAAAGCCATGAAAAGAATTATCATGGAAATGATCAATAAAGATATAGTACACCTACAGACACTGGACCAAATCCAGTTTGGTTTTGTCGAGGGCAGATCATGCCTACCCTACATAGTGGACCACATTGAATGGTAAACAAAGGAATGGATCAGGGGAAAATGACTCACTCCACCTACCATGGTTTGATAAGGAATTTGGCACTATTAGGCCATCAGGCAGGGAATGAAGGTCAGCAGGACTAAGACAGAATATATGTGTGTGAATGACAGGGAGGCTAGAGAAATGGTGAGGATGCAGGGAGTAGAGGTGGTGAAGGTGGATGAGTTTAAATACTTAGGATCAACAGTTCAGAGGAATGGTGAGTGTGGAAGAGAGGTGAACAAGAGAGTACAGGCAGGATGGAGTGGGTGGAGAAGAGTGTCAGGAGTGATTTGTGACAGAAGAGTACCAGTAAGAGTGAAAGAGAAGGTCTACAAGAGGGTAGTGAGACCAGCTATGTTATATGGGTTGGAGACGGTGGTATTGACAAAAAGGCAGGAGTCAGAGCTGGACGTTTCAGAGTTAAAGATGTTAAGATTTGCATTGGGTGTGATGAGGGTGGACAGGATTAGGAATAAGTATATTAGAGGGTCAGCCCAGGTTGGAAGGTTTGGAGACAAAGCCAGAAAGGCAAGATTACGTTGGTTTGGACATGTGCTGAGGAGGGATGCAGAGTATAGTGGGAAAAAGATGCTAAGGATGAAGCTGCCAGGTAACAGGAACAGAGGAAGGCCTAACATAAGGTTTATGGATGTGGTGAGAGAGGACATGCAGGTGGTTGGTGTGACAGAGCAAGATGCAGAGGACAGGAAGAAATGGAAACAGATGATTCCCTGTGGTGATCCCTAACGGGAGCAGCTGAAAGAAGAAGAAGAAGGCCATCAGGCATTGTTGACAATCTCTAGAGGTTGGATACAAACTAGTATGTCAGCTGATGGAGAGCAAAAGGGTTGAGAGACAGTATCCAGGACGGTGGCAGTAGGGAGTCCACTGCTACAATGAGGCCAGTCACCAGTGGACTCCCTCACAAATCATTCCTGGGACTGCACCTTCTAGGTATTTACTTCTCTGCAGCCATGGCCACTGTTAGTGGCCTCTGACTGACTAAATTTGCAGATGCTTGCAAATTAGGAGCTGCTATTGAATCCCACACTGACACAACAGTTATCCAAGATATGCTGATACAGACATTCAGTTGTTGAGAGAGCCATGGACTAACAGTAAATGCCAAGGAATGCATAATACTGTCTTTTGGGAAGTCATCCACCCCTGGTAACTATCGTATTGACCGCATACCTCTGACAGTTGACAAAGTAGTCAGGGACCTATGGACACATAGATAGTGATTTCATCTTTGACTGTCATGGGTTGGCAATATCTGGGAATTCATTCCATGTTGTGAAACCTGTAAACAAAGGTATGGCATGTAAATCTAAGGAAGTCATTGTCCTACTGTATTCAGCATTCATCCAACCTATCACTGAGTGCAATGCCACTTTTGGTATGCAACTAAGCAGCCATACCCAACAACTGTAACATCCACAGAGGTTCCACAGTAAACCAATACACAGTGTACATAACATGTCCTATGCAGACCACATCAAGGCAGTAACTGCGTATTCTGTCTACTACATGCTTTGGAAGGGAGGCGTATGCCTGCCATATAGGGAGGTGTCAGACCCCACTGTATACCTCCTGCATATCCAAGAAAGGACTAGCACAAGAATTACCTGTTCTACACACCTACACCTTTGACTGTGGTATAAATAAGACATGTTGGAGAGACAGGTATGTAACCCAGAGACTACACCCTATATGTAACAGGCTTCCCATCCATGTGAAGCAGAGTTCCACCCAAACACAAATCATGGACAAGTTACACAATAGGATGGAGAACACAACAATCATAACTGGTTTAGGACAAATGTCTCTAATGGACACAGGGAAACTGTAGATGGTTCATCTCCCATGACCTGATTTGTAGATGTCTCCACTCCCAAAATCCTGTTTGACCTTGTCAAAGTTTAGGGATGCATGTCTAGGCTGAAAGAAGCCTTTTATTTGTTAGCCTGTTATAAACATATGAACTTATGAAGCCATGCACTTATACTGTTTTAACTTTCTGAAGACATTTTTCTTCTGTGCTGACATTCCATCCTGTGCTCTGATGTTGATGGGTTTATTGTAGATGTGTACCCATAGGTGTGTCCTACACAATCCTGAAAGTGAAACATAAATAGTTCCATGAGACACCTTTCACTGTGTGACTACACAGCCATTACAACAGCATCCAATGTAAAGTACACAAAATAATGTGGATAACTCATTACAAATGACAGCGTACAAAATCTGTAACTGACCAGTTCAAGTAGCATGCCAAAGGCAACAATGGATGAAACAAATACATATTAATTTAGATAGTCACCCTGTGCATCAGACACATAGCTTCATTTCTCTGCATCGATGAGAAGGATGACAGGGATGTGGCACAGGTATCATGACTTGCACAGGGTGTTGTGTGGGGGTGCAGAAGGCTTAGGCTGACCCAATAGGTTGACAAGCATGTGTGTGAGTCAAGAAGGGAAGCAGGCAAGATGGATCATGTAAATGTGGCATGTCTTTCTGTAGGTGACCAGAATGTGACAGTGATGTGTGAGTGTCTGCATGACCACAGCCAAGCTCAATGCTAGCCCTATGTGAATGTATGTTGGACAGCTTTGAGCCGTGCATGGCAGAGCTGACAGTTCATCGTCTCTGCCCCCCCCGAACATGAGCATTGGCTCTACCAGACATTGCACTGGCACCTCCATGCCTAAGGGCAGCTGTTGGGATACTGCCTGAGGGTGATTGCTGTCTGCTGGGACCATGTCCTCCATGGAAACACCCAGGACCACAAGACCATGGCCTGCTATGTCTTGGTGTGGACAGCATACTCCCCTCTGGAGTGCTGGAAGTACTTCCATTACGGGATCATGATTGTGCATGGCCACGTGGACTCTCAGCAGATGTAGTTGCTGACCTGCATCCACAATTCTGATGCTCAGCTCCAACCAGATATTCCATCACAGACAATGTGCATTCCAAGACAGATATTGTGCGATCTGTCTCAAACCAACATCTTTCCTCTGCATCAGTCAACAGATGCAGGGTATCAGCAATGCGATGGAGGCAGCCACAGGTGTCAGACTGACATCAGGTTGTGAAGGGGACAAAGACCAACCTCCCAGGTCACCTGTGATACAAAGGGAAAAATATCACATTAATACCTGCACTACTATATTCTGCAGTACTATGTTGCAATACATGTTAAGCTGTATACACCACTGACACTATTATAGACTTGTATAACCCACAATCTGATACAGTAGGACATGAGGACATTATTTTCTAACCTAAATCTGTAAGTATTTGAAAATAACAGTTATTTAAACTAGAATCTCATGAGCAAGACATAACTTATGTAAACTGTTGACTTTCACCAGAACATTCACCAGAACTCTGTACACTTTACAGGAATGGCAATCTGTAACGTCCTGACAATACTGTGAAATCACGTGCTGTGGCCACGCCTACAAGGTATAGGTATAACCCTAAAGTGTGTACAGTCAGAAAATATCTAAACATTTGCAGTCATGCAGACAGTACATCGATCCAGTCAGCAGGGCTGGGATGGCACTTTAGCTAATACCTTGAACTAAATCTACATCTCTGACAAAATTGTTGTGTGCTTACCAGCAGCAGGGGCATGGCCTCTTCCTATTCCTGATGGTCTTGAAAAACATTTGAGGGAGAGGTAATGTAAACAGCACCATGTTACATTATAACATTGGTAATACGTCCAAATATCTTCCATTTACAGCAGCTGCTGTGTTAACAGGTATGTGGATCACAATCTGTGCATGAACTTAAAACTGCAGCTAATCTCTTTACCTCCACCCCATGAAAAATATGATACCTACATAAAACTATGTACACTCTGACATGCTAAATACTACAGTATTCCAATGTTGATCCAACTAAGCATACCTGGATGCTCCTCTTGAGTGGAAACAGTGGCACCTTATTGTGTGATGGATACCTGGGAGATATCCTGTGTTGCAAGGTCTGTCAGAAATTCTTTAGTGGCTGACAGAGGTTGTTCTGCTGCAGGCTCACCACCAGTGACCTGATGATCCCTGGCCACTTCTGCTGCCTGTCTGAGTGCCGAGTGGTTCATGTCTGTGGCATGGTGTCACACCTGCTCATATGTGTGATTCTGGTGACCTATAGCATTAATGTTATGGAACAGTTCATCTCATAAGACTTGTTGTTCTTGCCTATTTGCCCTCCCTATGGACAGCAGGACTTGGTAGTGTTGTCTTAACGTCTCAATTATGAGGTCATTTTCTACCTCAGTTAAAGGTGGGTGGCATCTGGCATGCATGATAACTACTGAAATACAAAAAATGAGAACACATGTCACGATCACATATGTGGGTGTACAGTCTGTACAGGTACAGCACTAAAGGAAGGCTATCAGTATTACCCGCTTGATTACACATCTCATATGCAACAGTGTGCCAAACATACAAAGGGTATGGAACGAACTAGGATAGCAGCAATAGTGACCTACTCCTGTTTGTGCCATGACAGATACTCACATATGATCACACATCCATTACAGGAGACCACTTGTAGTGTGCCCCATAGCAGGAATCCCCCCCCATAACATATATATAAACAACAGTGCTAAACAAATAGCAGTGTAGTATTACAATTGCTAACAAAGGAAGTATCTAGGAGACCTGTGTACCTAGTTAACAGACAGCATTATACTCTTGCTGTAGCCTACATCCTGTATAGGTGTTACACAGCTGCAGATCAATGGCATGTCATCTGTACAGTTCTAAGAAAGGCTTACTGATGTAATCCCCATTCCCTCTAAGTATATTCAAACATATGAATCATGATGGAAACAAATTGGTTCCATGCTTGAGGGAGTACAATACTCCTCTGTTGAAAGATACAGATGTATAAGTGGTGTGACAATGAATTAACCATGGAAAGTAACTCTCATACACAATGGTTTTCCTAGTTAGGAGTTTGCCTTTTTAAGATGGTTCTCATTAGCAGGTGATTACCTCTAAACCAATCTGTGGTTCAGGAATGCTAATTGCAGCATATACAGCTGATCTGCAGTTTAATCAGCCAGTCTCATGCAACTATTCAACAAGATATAAGGCCTCAATGTTGAATCCATTCCCTTTCTCATATGTTGGGGTGGAAATACTATGTCAGCATAGAGAGAGACAAATTGTAGCAGCTACTTATTACATACAGATGTGTGTGCTACAGACGGAAGCTGCTGCTGCTTCTGCAGGCAATAGGCATAGTCAGAGAGGCAGCAGAATGTGGAGGACAACAACACTTATGAGTAATGGTGTGAAGTGTGGCAGCCTTGGTGCCTGATTGAGGGAACCCATCCAACAGGAAACTGAGGTATGTGTTTAAGATAAGTATGTTAGCCAAAGTTATCATTAACAGAGTAAAAGGCAACATGGTAGGTGCATCCTAGAACAAGGTAGGGGGTACATTTACCATTATGTCAACCATTTGGAAAACTGCCAAGTCATGTGTTATATTATGGTAGTCATCTGGAATGTGTGTGTTGGCAACCCTTGTTTCTAGCACGACTGCCATATGTGTGTGTGTGTGTGTGTGTGTGTGTGTGTGTGTGTGTGTGTGTGTGTGTGTGTGTTACTTGTGCAACAGTGGATGTCTGTAATATCAGTTGCAAATCATTGTGTGCTGCAGTTTGATATTACTGAGCCATATTTGAATTACATACTTCAAAATCCTCTGGGAATGAATAAAAATGCATGACCTGACATTCTATACACTTTATTGTTTTGTAATAGGAATAATTTAACTGTGGGCCTATCTGTAGGCCTTTGACTTCCATCATTGAAAGGCAGACATGCCATCTCTACTGCTTTGGGTGGATAAATAGGTGATGAGACAGTCATACATATCAGAATTCACATTGCTGATGTACACATACATGTATTTTAAATGCTAGACACTACTGGATTTGAACCCAGGACAGCGTGGACCAAAAATCCATGTTTTCAAAGCATTTAACAGACTGAGCTACTGAGTCACTGTAACAGCAGCTGAAATTTTAAATGTTGTAGATATAATTGCACACTTACATGCTGTTACATACCTAATTTACATGTGTTATTATGTGTATGGCTTTATAGGAATGTATTGCTCCACCAGAGTGCCAGTTAAACTCCTATTTTTCCATTAACCTTTTAACAGGTGTATTTTTAAATGTTGTAGATATAATTGCACAGTTACCTGCTGTTAGAAAACTCATTTACATCTATTATTATGTGTATGTCTTTATAGTAATGTAGTTCTGTACCAGAGTCCCAGTTATACTCCTGTTTTTCCATTAATCTTTCACTAGACTTGCGGAATGTGGCATAATGTGCAGCATGGCTTAAACACACAATACTGGGAAAGTGACAAATATTATATTTTGCTTAAAAAACCTGTGTTAATTAAATGGCTGTGTGGCTTGCTGGGTTGATCCACTGACCTTCAGGTGCAATGGTCCTCGGTTTGAAATAGGATGCAGGTGTAATTTTTTAATATGATTACTATGTTTTCAAATACATGTATCAATATACCGCCATTTAGCATAGCTAAGCGATGGTGCGAGTCATTCAACATCGCTCAAAAAATCTTTAAAGAAAAGAAAAATGGAGAAATAGGACAGTAGTGAAATAGAGTGCAAGCAGGGGGAAAAACATAGTGAAATTAAAGAGGCATAGGTATGTGTGGGGAACGTAAGATGGGAAGATGAGGAAGCTTTTGCAGATAGACAAGACAGCAGACAGGGTTGGGATGTGACAGAAGAGGGGGGTTAACACCTTGGTTGGGGAGGGTGATGTGGAATCCCAGTCCCATGGATGTCAGACACGGTAGCAGTGTGACTCAAGTCCTCACCTATGGGGCTGTCAATACTGCATCTTCACTGATCCTGTGGAGGCAGCGGTTGACACCAGTGCCTGGGGTGAGGCTGCCCCACCAGAATGGACAGCATTCTGTCCATCTGGCATAGGCGTGCACCAATACTTTGGCACAGCAGCCCATGCACCATGCCTTGCAGTTCATCATGGGTGACATGAGCACCCCCTCTACTTCCACTCCCAGAGGAGGGACCACCCCTAGCTTGTGGGGCAGAACTATGCAATGGAGCAGGTAGTGCAGGGGAAGCACAGGGGCACCACCAGGCTGCGGCCCAGATATGCTAGACCACAATGCCTCAGCCATGGGAGCCAAGGTAGGTGGATCACCATTAACCGGCCTACCTTGTCACTCTGTGGTAAATTAAATATAAACATAAGGAAAATAAACATAACCAAAACAAATGTAATTAATAACATAGTGAAAACAATAATGAGTAATGGAAACAAATTGAAAATAATATAACGAGAAACACAACAACAATGTAAATGAAAGTTACTTTAACAGCAAAGCAATATTAAATTATACATAAGGCCAACATAGGAGGTAATTACAAATAATATGATAATATTTATAATAATGAATATCATTTTTTTGTTGTGTCTTTTGCCTTTTCCCGGTTAGGGGTCGCCACAGCAGAACTCCGGTCTGCTAATGATTGGTAGTTGATTTTTACATGCCGAGTTACCAGCCCTGACATACAACCTTCAATGAAGGCATGCCCATTCATGCATGTCTCCACGCAGAAGACGCTCTAGCTGAGAATTGAACTGGACAGCGTCTTACTGTGAGGCGACAATGCTACTGCAGCACCACCACCGCGGTATAATAATGAATATAATTAATAAATAAAAAAAAGAGTAGGGTTGGGGTGGGGTGAGAGAGAAAAGAAGAATATTAGTAACTTCACAGATAATATAACTACACAGACTGCAACTGCATACATCTAGATATGTTAGATTTCACTTGTGAGAACAATGACTGCTTATACTGCATATATGATGTTGTATGTACCTAGCTCTCAACCTGTTAGCATGGGACATTATGGGCCAAGCCATACATAATGGCAGCAGAAAAGCACACTGACAAGGAAATTTTTACATAGTGTGCCCATACATTAGTAGCAAGGTGTTCTGATAACAGATTTGCCATTAAATCGTACTCTGAGTAATATCTATCCATCTATCCTCAAACCCTATTTCCCATTTTACACATGGGGTCAGGGTGTCACTTCAGCACTGACAATCATCTTGAGCCAGGGTTTACACTCCCAGGTGGCTAGCACTGCTACTGTAGTTCATTTGTACCACTAACTTGCACACACATATCTCTGCAAATCAAAGGACCAGACACATGGGGCAGGAGTCATTACATTCTGCAAAAATCATGACAGGTGAGGGGTATGGTCGTGTACACTAATTACACTAAACAGGTGGGCATTTCTCAGTTGGCTGCCATGGGATTAGAACCCACAAATAGTGACTACAGTTAGACTGACCTTTTTATTTTAAAAAATAATTTTTCAGACAACCATCTCCTTTAGAACTTTTGTTGATTCCTATTGTGTCAAATCGTGATTTTATACACATGGTACAGGAAGACTGTCTTTGAAAAAAAGTAACTATCAAAGTACCATCTCCTTTTACACTTTACTGGTTAATGTCACTTCACATCTGGCATTTGCACACATGGATAGCTATCTACACATACACCCTGTTCATTTAGTGAGTGCAATTTACAGTATATTTCAGACAAAATGAGCAGAACACGCTTGACTCAATCTGGATATTGCACTGCATATATTTCTGACATATGTTGGCACATTATTCAGTACTTCACTTTTTTCAGTTGACTGCTGTCAATTTAGAACATACAAGTAGTGACTACAGGAATACTGTACATTTTATTTGAAAACCTCAAATTATCAGAGCAACGTCTCCTTTTACACTTTTTTGATGTATGTTGTTTCAAATCTTGATTTACACACATGCATGGCTGTGTAGAGTTTCATTACCTTACACATTTACCCTACTCATTTATTAACTGCAGCCTATAGCATATATCAGTCAAAATGAGAAGAACGCACGCTTGACCCTTAATGTGGGTATTGCACTGCAGTTTTGTATGACATATGTGGGCACATTATTTAGTACTTCACATTTATCATTTATCTGGTGTCAGATTAGAACCCACAAGCAGTGACTGCAGGAATACTGAACACTTTATTTGAAAAAAATAATTAATAGGGCACCATCTCCTTTTAACCTTTATTGATTAATATCGCATGAAATCTGGCATTTACACACATGGATAGCTGTCTAGGAGTTCAGTTAACTTACCCGTATACCCTGTTTATTTACTGAATGCAACCTACAGTATATTTCAGACAATGTGCAGACTTGAACAGTGACTCTTAATCTGAGTAGACCACAACATTAACAGATGGCTGTATGCTATGCTACACAGTACTGTATGCTTACCTGCTTTAACTTGCTTTACCATTTCAGATATGCAGGGACACATTAAAAAGGGTGTAAGATGCCCTGAGTATGTCATACCTGACTGTTAAGACTGCAAATTCTGTATTTACTTTATTGTATTATTAAGTTATGCATTAAGTTATTACTTTGATGATTTTCTTACTTACCACACACTTGCCTCATCCTGGCTAAACGCCCTGCATGGGACTGGACATTGCAAGCCCTCTCTTCTGCAGCTGTGGTAAGAGATGCAAACCATTATGCATACCAGTTTTGCACAGATTCAGCTTATATATTTATAAATTACTGGAAAAGATACTTACATATCTGGGGGTGTGCCAATCCCTAGCCTCTTAGACCCAGGTGTCCAAGGCTCCTGCTTCCTACATTTCAGGTCATCATAGTGGTGACAACACTGCTCACCAGTGCAGGAAATACCAGTAGCACTGGTTATGTCCTTAGCTAAATGATCCCAGGCCTCAGACTTACACTCTGAGCCCTGATAGTTGTCCAGCAGCAGCCAGGGTCCATATCGGTCTACCAGGAGTCCAACAAAGATCTTTGGACTCCTGCACTCCCCACTTTTGCACCCAAAAGCACACTCCCTCACCTACAACAGCAGCCATATCCACAGCCAAGGTCAGACTCTAAGGAATAATGTGAAATTGCTGCATATTGGCCTTTAAATAGGCTGCATTCCCACCCTTACACGTCTTACTGTAACTTTCAAAAAAAGTGACACATCACTTAGCATCATGCAAACTCACACAGCCCATGTGTAAGCAAAGCTTAGCAATGTGCAAACTGGAAAAGACCGTTAGTCATGTTTAAAGCATTGCATAACATTGCACAGCCTTTCTAACTGTTTCTAAATGTAACAATTATTTAATTTATAGTCAACCAATGCTTCAGTCACCTGACAGTTTCACAGAATTATATGTGAAAAGCATTATTAGCCAGAACTTGAACCCAGGACCTACTACACTGTAGATCATGACTCAACCTATCTAGCTACTGTGATAGTGAAAGGAACTCAAATATCTTCAGATATACTAGGAAGGTGCCTATAAGCATAGTGCAATTTCCCTGCATGGGTTTGCGCATTGCTAAGCATAGCAGACCTACAATAATTGAATATATCTAGCTTCTGTTTTTAGTTGTCTGGCAGATGTCTGCTGAATATGTGAGCAAAGCTAGGCATAGCTAAGCAATGTGATGTGCCACTCAAAACAGCACATAAATGTAAAAAAAAATGAATTTGCAATTTAATGAAGTAAAATGTCTTGTACACCTTTCAGTCCAGGTATACATGCTGAAAGTTATTTTGCTGGGCTTAACAACTGTCCAGAATTTTTCTGGACAGTCCACAATTAGGGGACAGCCTGTGAAGTCTGTCTTATATTGATTTAATATATGTGTTACTGTGATCTCCTTGTCAGCTCACTTTAATTAGTATGTATGGCACGCTGCCGAGGTGGAACCATGGCCGTGTACATGGATACATTCCATGTAGGCTCTACATGCAGCCTACACAGATTTTACTGAAGCCTAGGGACAGCATTTGTTGGTCACATCAATGAGCAAAGAACTATGTTTAGAGAAATTTGACAGAACTGCAGAAAGCACTGAGAGATCCTTGAATTCAGAACAGCCAATGTTAAGAAATAGTACAATGAAACTTTTGGTTAATTCCATGGTGCAGATTATAAATAACATTTGTCTACTGCAGTTATATTAAGTTCAGAATGATACTCCTTCATTCAAGCTTCCTAGTTATGGGCTTAAACATAAAATATCCTCTTCTCAACTTTCTTTAATTTGGAGGAACATTCTCATGTTCAGGCCTGATCTAGAATGTCCATATGTTTTGGAGGTAAGCCCCAATTTTTCAGGCTTGATTTACTCCATCACACAATTTTCTGATTCCCCCTCATCACATGTGAGTTTTGAAGCTGTCTAGTACATAGAAAATCACACTACATGACTAACATTCTAGTGGCAGCAATAATGTAAAGAAAGAGGGCACGCATCTTACAACTCCTTTTTTCTGAAGCAAAAATAAATGATCTTGTGTGGTAACATTTTGCAATACAGTTAATTAAAGCTTACATATTTTAAACTGTCTCTTTGATAATATGCTTATATTTTTCCATCATTTTTGTCACTCTGTTTTTTTAACGTGTTTCTGAGTAGTATCCCACATTCCTACAAGAAACAGGAAAAATATGTGCTATTTGCTATTCAACTTTTTGATAATTATATGTCCACATTTTAGCTGGATGTTCCATTGTTCCTATTTCCATATTTGCAGGTTGAAAAGTTCTTTATTCAATGACTGAACTAGCTTCCTTTTCTAGCTCTCTTGATGGGTATTCCCTATCAAGAAACAAATTTTTGACAAAGTCCACTTCTTCTTCAAAAAAAAAAACCTCTCATCTTTGCTAGTTGAATTACTAGCTCTAATGAGCTGTCCTTTAAAAGAGTTGAGTTTCATAAATTTAGGGTGGTGGCTATGAATATGCAAATAATTATTCCTGAATGTATTTGTTCTAAAAATGTAACTGTTAAATTTACAATTAACTGTGTCCATGTCAACTATTACATCCAAGAAATTAACACACTTTTAAACAAAGACCTATTAGGTTTACACCTATTATAGACAAAGGAATAAAGGAATTACATTGAAAGATACAACAGCAACAAATGAACGGATCAAAACATTACCATTTCATTTGGCTATGTCCGTTGACTCTTATGCTGTTAAAAACATTATTCAAAGTAATTGGAAAATTATACAAGGACATTATGATCTGGTTCATATTATAGGTGTCTGTCCTAATTTTGTTTTTAAAAAATCTTCCAATATTAAAACACTGCTAGAACAAGATGCTGGCAGGGATATTAAGACATTTTATTCAGTTGTAGGGTATTTTAGCTCTGCTTACTGTAAACAATGTCAGTTTATTAATAATGTGAGCACAGTTAATTTTGCACATTTAAATTACACTGTTTCATCAAAACATAGGCACAATTGTCATAGTTCCAACATAGTTTATTTAGCCACATATTGTTTTTGTGTGTATTATTACACTGATAAAAGCACCAGAGAACTAAGAATCAGAAAGAGAGAACACTCTAAAGCCATTAAAAATAAAGATCAGAGCAACGCTTTGGCTAAACTCAGTATACATTGTCAATATTTTAGAAAAATTCAATTCTTTCCTCTAGAACAAGTCAACATTGATGGCTTTATCAATCGATGCAGTGTTTTTTAGCAACCAGAGAGCTTAGATGGCAAATCATGATAAGAGCCGACAAGCCTCCTGGTCAGAATGAAAATAGCAACATTAATTTTTTATTGAAATGCAGGGTGATTTAATATGTTTTCAACACTCATTTACAATTTTAAGTTAATAAGTTCCTTACATCAATTAATTTAATCATCCTGTTCTGTGGTATTTTATCAACTGATGCGAATGTTGTGATCAGCTGTTTGGATTGATTGTCACCTGACTTGGTTTTATGTTATCAATTGGATGATCTGTTTTAATGGGTCTACTTCAGTAGACCAAATTACCATAACACCAAACTGCATATGATTGAGACGACAACACTGAACGTTCACATCGTAATTTTCACACAAGAAAAGAGTCAGTTGGCCAACATGGTGAACTTTGCCCTTTTCCACACTGTAGTATGATCTTGGAGTTGGTATATTTAGTTGGGGTGGGTTTTATTTGCTCCAGTTTGTTTTATTTGTGATGGTGGTCAACTGACTGTTTTCCTGGTTTAAAATTACAATATTCTGAATGTTCGTTAAAGTGAATGTTTGGTGTTGTCGTCTCAATCATATGCACTTTGGTGTTATGCTAATTCGGTCAACTGAAGTAGCCCGATTTTAGCTGGCTAAGGCTTTTTAACTATTTAAATGGTTATCTTTTTATGTTGGAGATATTTCTGATGAAGTTCCTTTTGTAATAAAGTTAGGATGAAAGCACTTAAACAAGTCTCCATTCTTTTTTACAAGGTCTTTAGTAATGGGTTTGTGAGCCATTTTTATCAAGGTTTTAAGGATTTGATATTGCTGTCCTTGTATGGACCAGTATCAGTACTAAAATATGGCTATAAAAAGTTCACATCCCTTTTAGCAGAGAGTGGCTAGGTTAATATCTTAGTTAATACACAGTGGTTTCTGGGAGGAGGCAGAGCCATGCCAGTATTATTAAGTCACTGTGTTTAATGCAAGATGCACAACAGAATGGGAGACACTATTGCTAAGTTTAGGTGCCAAAATGGCTTTTGATAGAGACACATTGTTATATTTGTTTGCCATTATGGAAAGTATGGTATTTTCTGTAACTTTTTTCAACTTATAAGAGACATATATGCAGGTTCTAATTCTATGAAGAAGATGTCAGCTAATGTTTTTGAGTCATTTATTTTGACTAGTGATAACAGAGGGCTGTGTCTTTTCTTGGATTGCATCTGAAATATATCTGGTGAATTTATCTCAATGGATTAATCAATCAGATATACAAATATATGGCTGGAAGGACACCCAGGTTAAGATAGTAATGGTTGTTGTGATGTTATGATAAGACTCTTTAACATGCAGATGGTTCTGTGAAATTCATCTGAAATTTTCAATGTATTTTACAAACTTTTCTAGCAATAAGATAAATCCTGTAAAAGCACATATCTACTACAAGTGCTTACACGATATTAGCTCACACTTGACTTGCTCAGTGTCACTTTCTTGAAATGGCAAGAGCCCTACCTCTCTCTCTATTCCTAGTACATTACATTGTTCTCCCACAAACTAGCCCAATAAAATACATAGCACTCCCAGCACTCAAACTATATCTTAAACTTCCCACCTAGTCCAAGCCCTAACCTGAAACCTCAGTCACTACCCTAAAACTCCTTCTCACCCCCTTAAACTTAAACTCTCCTCTCACATACAAGCTTACATTTATTATCCCACTTCCTAAACCTAAATTCCCTGATCACTTTCTGAACCTAAATTCCCAGACAGCTCCCTGATCCTAAACTCCACCTCGCTCATTCTAAATCGAAACTCACTTCCCAGTCCATAAGCATATATTTTCATCCCACTTCTTAAATCTAAATTCCCTGGGCATTACCTAAACCTGATCCTAAACCCTGATCCTTAACCCTAAGGCTAAATTCCCAGTCTGTCTGTAAACTTAAAAGTTAAACTCTCCGCCTCTCTCAATCCCTCCCCAATGCTGCCATGCTTATCTTATTTGAACTTAGGCAGCAGCCAGTGACCCACTGTCTCACCACAGCTGCTGTACCTTGCCCAGAAAAATAACTGAGCTTGAGTGTGAGTGAAAGAATATGTAGATGAGTTCCCAGCTGTGTGCTCCTAACAGTCAGGACTCAAACAGCTGAAGTACATCCAATAATCTCACAAACAACTTACAGCACTTTTTGCCCACTTTGTGGGGTCACAATGTGATAAAATACTAGGATTATAGTTGAGGGACTTTAGAAGAGCTGATACACATGAAGACTTCATTCAAAAAATTGAAACACTTCTTTCCAAGTTGGCAAGCACTGTTTTTTGATAGTGACCAGAGAATATAAACTTTGCAAATGTTTGCTCTCCAATAGATTTTCTATACTGGCCAGGCTTTCTTGTGGCAACATCCTGGGAGTGTCTGTAATGATGTTTAAACATTGGGCATTGATTTTTTTTATGGGATAATAAACCTTGCAAAGGTAGTATTGGAGAAAATGTTGCTCCAGAGAGAATCTGATGGGTTGAGGATGCCCGATTACCTACAGTACGTCCAATCAGTCCAAGTAAAGATAAGATTCAGGTTGGAAAGAAATGACATTGCCTGTTGTAGGACAAGTCAGCAGTTTAGTTTTATTTAACATATGATTCAGTAGGACTACTAAGCTACTGACACTTTTGTGAACAAAACTGTATTTGTACACCTCAAAGTCAGGTTTAATGGGAGAGTCTTACAGATTAGCTAGTTACCAGAGTCAATTCCTGTTTGGGTAAGACCTCAAAATGTATGTAAGAAAACTGTGATTTGGTGACCAAGGTACTGGCACCAGTTTCTGGAGTTAGGGATAATATTATCATGGGATAAGGCAAACAAAGTTTTGTGCTGTTGGATCTTAAGTGTAAGACTTGCTTATACTAAACCAAGAGATAAAAAAGTTGAAATGGTATTAGAAAGTGAATGAGATACCTGCTTTAGTGAGCTGGGTAGTCAAAGTCATTTGTGAGACTGATAAGATTTTCTCATAAGCATTACTACTCATTAGAAAATAAAATGAGACTGTCTTGGGCTAAAACACTGGATTTTCAGTGTAGCACAAGAAATGTGGGCAGAAGAATGTAAGAGCATGCCATTTAAAATACAATGTTCAGAAATGTTGTGTGGTCACATTTACATCATCACTTTCATATTCCAGCGTAGTTGCACTGACTGTTTCCTTTCAGTGAGTGAAGGTTATTGGAGATGTGCAGGTGAAAAGTGAATTACCCAGTCATAGTCAACATTTATTTCTTTTAATAATAATAATAGAAGAGAGGAATGACAAGATACAGGAAAGTTAGAGAAGCTCAGCAAATACTGGAATGTAAAAGATTAATGACAATGCTAACAGATCAAAAATGAAAGACTTGCTAAGAGAAAGAGAAGTAGAACATCTTAAATGAGTGGCTGCCACAATATAATTACTTAGATCAAGAATGTAACCTTTAATGTGACCTTTAAGTTGTGCAGTTGCTTGTGACTGTGTGAGACAAAGATAGAACTTTAAGTAAGGGCTTGTATGTGGCCTTCCCTTCCACAGTCCCTTGTTTCTTTCTCTTCCTACCCCTCTTCTAACCATATACAGGAAATTATAATGTCTGTTGCTAAATATACAAAGTACACCATGATAGCTTATATTTACTGAGATGAGTATTTTTCTACAAATGTTTACATGTACCTACATATACAGTGGGAAATTGTATGGGAACATGGAAGATGCAGAGGACAGAGACTGAACATCTGCTGACAAACTAACACTATTTATGTTGGCTTGGTTTGAGAAATCTCTAGATAAGCATTTTATGGAGAAATCTCTAGATACAAGAGGTTTATGGAGGGTACTTGGGGAAGTGTACAAAACGGGATGCACTAACCAAGCTCTTTGTGTGGCTCAGGTAACTTTTTCTCTAGAAATATTTTTGTCTAGATGAAATTGGTATATGTATTGTTCTCCTTTCATTTGATATTTCTACTGCTATAAGGTTTGCAATTTTTCAGCTTTTATTGGCCTGTGTGAACTTTGAGCCTGATCTCACCTCCTGACTACATGGCAACCTCTACAGGAAATATAGCAATGGCATATACAAAAATGGCTAACAATATTATACTATACTGTTAAGTACCACAACCATTAATAGCTGCCATTTGATCATTAAGCTTCCTTCCACCCCCTCACTCCCTGCCTTCCCCATTAGACTCAAAGGGAAAGTTCAACATCCTTAACTCAAACGAACAAACTCTAGCTAATACTATTACACTACAGTTTTAAGCACTATACCCTTTAACTCTGCTTTGCTTTGGAGTTTTATATATTTTATGTCCTTATAGCTATGTACAATAGCTGTGTTGAAGTTCTGATCTGCTATGAGTATAATCCACTGATTGTTTCTTTTGGGATCTCCAAACATTTTCAGCAGATGGATCCTGCTTCATTCACCCTTGCTTCACTCAAGCTCACTCTGCTGCCCTACCCTACCGCCAATTCCCACCCACTCCTCCTTACTCTACATTTATTCTGCACTATACCCCACCCCCTAACAGATTTTACTACTCTACATCAGGATAGTTCAAAACTCCTCCCCCACAATATAATTACCTAATCTCTTAATCATCTCAGCCTATCTCTCATCCATCCCAGCCAAATCGTACCTGGTTGACCACTCAATCAAAAGACACTTAAAAACTCCTCCACACAATATATTACCTAAACTCTTTATCATCTCATCCTCTTTCTGTACATCATAGACAACCAATATCCTTTTACACCACAACAAATCCTTAACTTTTCCATCTAAAATGCTTTTTCCTAAACCCTAGCCCTCTACCACCTCTCCCCCGATCAGTAACTCTTGCATACAAAATGCTGTTCCTTATATTATTCTCTCATGTTCTAGTACTGACCTCCCACTTAATGTGCTATCACTTTCCCTTAAATTACAATACCACATCTCCAACCTCCAACCTCCTATTTAACTTAGACAATTATAATAACTATTCTAATATATCTCCTAGTCTCTTCAATCTCTCCACCTCTTTCTGTCTTAAAAATAGAATATTTTGGTGTGATCACTCTACCATCAAAACAAAACATCTGCTTAGACCCACCTTTAAGAATTATTACAAACTTTTGCTTCTTAACTCAAAGATTCAATTATGTGGGGACATACACCCAAACACTGGCCCTACTAATTTAAACCTAAACCTCAAAACAACCAGTTCCTGTAAGCACCATAACAGCCTGGATAACTCACCTACTTCAGTTACAAGCAATCCCTTCTATAATGCATGCTATACTTCTTATTCAAAGACAGTTTACACCCAGTCCAGTTCCCATTCACAGCATACCAGACTTCCATTCCCTGAAGCACAAGTCCAACCAAAAAATTAAATATGACAACATTAAATCTTTGTAGCATTTGCAATAAAATTATAGAGCTACATGTCTGGATATCATTCTATTCCCCAGATATCCTAGACATCACTGAAACATGGTTTAACTTCAGTATGAAAGATACAGATATACTACCTCCAGACTATAATATCAGAAGGGCTGACTGACTCTACAAAAAAGGAGTCACCCTATGGCACCCCAGCTTATATAACATCTTCTCCTATTCCATCGTCCCCAAATTTCACTCAGCCAAAAGACTCATAACACTTTTAAAGCTAAGCTCTAACAAAACACTCTTTATTATTGTAATTTGCATCTCCCTGGTAACAACATACCCAAAATCAAAGAATTTATCTCCTGGGTATTTAGTACAGTTATTCACAAAAAAATATTCCAAGTAATGTCAATACTGACTGGCAAACTCTAACCTCTGACAGTCCTTCATCTTGCATAAGTCTGTTTGGTCTAACTTAACTAATCACAACACCTACCAGACAACTGAAAAGCAATAATGGCACAATTCTTGATGGGATTTTAGTCTTAGAACCCAGTAAATATACTGTAAGTGGAGCCTATCCTAACTCCTTAAGTAACCATCTCCCTGCATACATGCACATACTTATCTCTTATCACTCCAATACCCACCAACTTAAACCAACCAGGAATCTCATAAAATTATCAGATATATATTTGACAGTATCCAAAGGTCTTTTAAACAGTCTATACAAAACTCTCCCATTAGATGATCCTTTAAACAGTCTATACAAAACTCTCCATTAGATGATCCTTTAAACAGTCTATACAAAACTCTCCCATTAAATGATGCAGTTACAACTTTTAATACATTTTTAAACACCCTAAATAATCTTGCTCCTCTATGTATAAAAGATTAAAAGTAAAACACTCTCCTTGGCTATCCACTCTTACCAAAAACATTATGTGTACCGCAAGCAAGGCTTGGAGGGGGTGGCTACAAAACAGCCCAAAACTTTCAGCAATACAGGGAACTTCAAAAATCAAGGAAAAAACAAATATACAAAAATAAGAAACAATGCTATGACCAATAACAACTTAATCATAAAAATGAGCCAAAAATTCTGGTCCTCTAGTCACACATTACTCAATCCTGGCTCAAAAAAGATCAATATCCCTCTAATACTTGCCCCCACACAAAAAATAGCAACTACTTTTAATAAATACTTTATAGAGAGCATTGCTACCCTCCCCTACACAAACCCATAACATATTACCAACTGCCCCTCCACTACCACATTAACCTTCTTAAAATATTAAGCCAAACAATCCTTAGCAACAAATGCTAACAACTTTACCTTAAAACCTATAATAGTATCTACTACAAAAAAATGCAATTCAAACTTAAACCTTGCTCCACAGTTGCCGACAGCTTCCCACTTGAATACCTCAAGATGTCAGCAGAAGCCATATTGTAGCCATATCGTACCCAGTAGCTGTCTTAATCAATAGATCCATAAAGGAATCTTATATCCCAGCCATTTGGAAAATATTGTATTTCATCCCTCTACTCAAGGGAGGAAAATCTACAAAAGTCTCTAACTTTTGTCCCATTGCAATTCTCTCCCCACTCTCAAAAATCCTAAAAAAAATGTATCCACACACAACTTCTTTACCATGTCCAATCAGAACAGCACTTAACCAGTTCTCAACATGAATTCCATCCTGGCCATAGTACACTGCACTATTATCCTTTTTTAGATAATATAAACAAGAAAAGGGACTCTGGAAAACTTATCTATTCCATATTTCTGGATCTGCCTTTTGATACTGTCTCACATATCAAACTCCTTCAACAACTGTGCTGTGCCATCTTCCTCTTTCCCCTCCTTCACTTCAGTGGTTTAAAAGCTAACTATCTGACAGACAGCAAACTGTTAGATGGCAACCTAATTTAACATCTCCCCATTACCACTGGTGTACCTCAAGGTACCATATACATATAACTAGTTTAATCTTCAGTCTTAGTGACAGACACATATTGGATAGATCACTGTACCTGAGCTACTCATCTGCTCATGATTATGCTACACAACTCTTTGTCTCCTTCAAGTATAAAGTATTTTGCCATTGTACAACATTTTAAAGGTGATAACAAATGCCACAAATTATTATATATATGATCTACGGTGACATTATAGAGCTTGTGGCCTTACTCTAACTGTTAGTATCTGTGCCTTTCTGGGCAGCAGTGGCTTGATGCTGCTGGGCATGGTGTGCTTCTTGCCTTGCAGTGGCTTCACTTTGAGCACTGCAATCTATACTTCTTTTACTAAGCCACTGATACAACCCAATGGCATTGCATGATAGCCTTGGTTCTACTCATGCACGTCCTATAAAGTTCCTCTCCTGGAATATACAGGGATTAAATACTGGCATTAAAATATTCTGTATTTTGAATAAAATTAATCTGGGCATCTAGGTAGCTCTACTACAAGAAACAAAACTGAAGTGCATGAATATTAGAAATAATCTGTTTGGCTTCAAGAGATGCTACACTTCCTTGCATACTGATGATGTTTCTTGTGGGTTTCAGTTCTTAATCAAATAACCAGTAATATGGTGGCTATTAAACTAAAATCCCTACAAGGCTCACTAATTGAAGGAAACCTTTGTTTGCTTAATAAAGAGGACCTGATCCCATTCCACTCTTTTTATGGAACATTTTCTTCATTTCGGGGTCATTTGATTATTAGGATAAATTGGTAGAGATTTTAACATGGTCCTTGATTTTATTACTTGGACAAACTCCCCATGGGAAGACATGGGCTAATTAACATGGCAAAATCATTCAATCTTGACTAAAAACTGTTGAAGTATGGCCTTCTCTTCACCCTGATATATTTGAATATAAATATTTTGCACCATATTGTAAAGCAGCATGCAGGCTGGACATTTTCAGACTAGTGACACATTGCTAGATGGGATCAGTTTTCCTGATGTGATGCAGTATCTGATCTGGCATTTCTTGTAGAGCCAGACGTTCCATCAAAACAGAAAGTCAGTTCAGCTGATCGAATATCAACTTTGCCAGTACAATTAGCAGCAGGTGTGGGCATCCATAGGGGGTTGTCCCCTCGGGAAAAAAAAACATTTTTTCTGATTTGTTGATAGATGTTTTTGTTTTCATCGATTAAGTTTCAATCATTATAGAATTGACTATTGTTTCAATGGAAGATGCTTCCATACATATCTATATTCACAGCTATACATATATATGTATATATATATATATATATATATATATATATATATATATATATATATATATATATATATTTATTTATGAAGAATCATCAAACAATGGGTAACACGGTCCATTTTGAGCCATACGTCGACCCTTTCCATAGGGACTAAATGGGAAGTTTTTGAATTCAGCTTATTAAATTATACAAAATATTTGGGTAAAAGGTGTGTTCAAAAGTTCAAAGGAAATCTGCTACCTTTGAGTCTCTGATAGGTAATATAACAAAATCAAATGTTAAGTTTGGTTGTAAAGACTAGGGACTGTACAGAGAAATGGATATGATGAAGTGAGAGGCAAGGGTTATTAACTATGCAGTGTAACATCAAAAGTGGGATAATATCAAGTATTATATTAGGCCAGATAGATAAGTTCACCCAAACTGCTAGTCCAGATGCTGAGAGACAGAGAGAGAGAGAGAGAGAGAGAGAGAGAGGGAGAGAGACAAGAGAGCTACACTCTACTATGTTTTTATGAGACAAGGAGAGATAAGCAACTTTTTTTAGAATCTGTACAGCAGCCTTATACAATTACTAAAGGCTTCTGATCTGATTTTGATGGCCATCACTCACTGATGGCCAATGAACTGACAAAAAGTAGCTCAGAATGCAAGAAGAAATCATCCAATCAATATCTTCTTTAAAGTTGGGTAAAGCCTCTGGACTCACTGAGCTCTCAATAGTCTTAATAAAGAATTAGTAGACAACTGCTTCATTTTCTTACCAACATATTTTTTTGTGGTGTGATACTGGGGTAGCCTCCATCATCATTTTTTAAGCAAGGATCTATTGAATCCACAGAATTACCGACCTATTTCCACACCTCTCAAATGTCCAGATTTTCTCTGAATGTTAAGATTTTTGCCTCATTTTTTTGGTATCTTCCTCCTAAAATTTTTGGTTTCCTGGCAAATCACTGAGGACTGAAGTTGCTAAATAATGACAGACATTTGAGTTTTAGACTTCATATCTTTTAGAAAATGCATGCTAACACAAAACCTGTTATTCTAGCAACTGTCTTAAGTTTGTTAAGAGCAATAATTAAAATCTATTCCTGATTTTGGGCCTTTATCTCTCCATTATTTTTGGCTTTGTCCAGGTTTCTTGTGTCAAGAGGTTGGGAGGGATATATTTCTGTGGAAACGAAAATCTTGGCCGAGATGCTCACTACCATACCTGAGAAATGTATTCCTACCTTGGTCAGAGAGCACAAATAGCGATTGATTGCTGGTTAAGAGAGCAACCTTGCAGTATTAAGGGTATTTTATAATATCCATCATATCTGTCAAAGCAACACTACATCAATGAACATGCATTTTTTTTTTACTTTAACAACTTATTAATCTTTACACTTGGGCTACCTTTGGAATACATTATAATGTTTTAGGATTCAGGCTGACAGGCTGACTTTCTCAAATAGTGTCAGCTATAAATCTCCCTGCCTCAAGTTGTGAGCAATGGCCCCCTTTGAAATTTGCCAAGATACTAGACAGGGTGACCAGTGACTACACTTTTGTTTATTCTATCAGTGGAAGCCCTTAGTCCATACATTAAACAAAATCATGCAAATTTCCAGTGTGTGATTTACAGATTATTTGGCTAGCAAATCCCATTAATCAACTCTCCAATGTATTGGCTGTCTTTCAAAAATTTGGCTCATTTTTTGGGCTTATAGTTAAATGTAACAAAATGATCCTGTTCCCTGTTGGCCACTCCCATATTATGAGCTATTACTAATGCTTAGCTTAGTTTGGGTGGGATACAATAGGCAATGTCACACACATACCTTCTGTAGCCTGATGTCAGATAATTTATTAACCCTGATTGCTCTGATTAATAAACCTGCCCTTTTATGCCAGAATCTCTGTTACTAAAATATGTCTTTTACTCGGATTCCTCATTTTACCTCATCGTGTCCAGCCTTTGTTTCCCATACCCTTACACATACATTACAGCAGGACCATTTCCTCCTTCATTTGAAACAACAAGCACTTCAAGTAAACATTGAAGAAGGATGGCTGCCAGAACATGTGGGACACCTTGGGTTACCTGATTTAGTTAGATATGCCTCTGATGTAGTGCATTTCATTCGACCTTGAACACATTCATGCCCACTCTGTGTCTTCCCTGAATGTATACTAATAGATCTAAAGAATGAGGCACAGCCTTACAGAGACTGGAGGAAAGTCTGGGACTCAGGATGGCATAAAATAAATTAATTAAACTGCTTACCCAGTGGAATTTACTTAATTCTAGCAACAACTGTTGGGACCATATATGGGCTAATAAAAACTTATGTGTGGACAACAGACCTGTATTTTGTCCAGCATAGATCAAAGGATACATATTATTCTGGGTATATCCCTTGTTCAGCTTAGAAATTAGACATGAAATATAGGGCACAATTTAAGGACATGAGCAGCCCTTGGTGGCAATACTTACAAATGATGAGTCATTGAAACAATATTGTAAAGTGTAGTAGTCTGTTTACAGAGCTTGTGGGATGTGAATGCCCCATATATAGGATTAAGAACTCTTCAATGTTTTACCAAGGTCTGGATAAGTATATTACACTCATGTTTGAAAAGGATAGGCAGAAATTCTCTTACCTCCTGAGACAGCACGTAACATTTCCCTCTTGGTTATAGGCATCTCTACCAAACAGATATTGGTCCATACTTTATTTGATTTTCTTTATACAGTTTATGAAAATCCACTTTATAAATGTGTCTCTACCAGAAAAGAAGAATAGGGGGTTGTTGAAGGAAAATGTTGGCATTGTGCTGATGAGGAGGCACATTTTCTGCAGATGCTATGGTCCTGCCCCTACAACCATAATATATGGATTAAAGTCCCCTCCGCACCAGTGTATGGTACCAGGAAACTTACTCACCCCATCGGATACTAACATTTGGATTCTTGGTACCCTCTCCAGATCTATAGAAATCTTGCCTATAGAAGAAAAATTGTTATATTATTGACAGCTGCTTCTGCTATATTTCATTACCAGAAACACCTGCCAATCAACAATGGCAACAATCTGCATTGTTATACTTAACATTATTCGTCTCTGTAGCTGGGTCACATTTAAATAATTTCCTTTTTTTTTAGTTCGTTAGAATGTTTTGTTGTTATATATCATTGATGATTTAGTATTGCTGAAATTTCAGTTAAGGTCATTTCACAAAAATAATAATAAGAAGAAGAAGAAATAAGAAAATAAAAATAAAAAAGTGTATTGATTTTTCCCTAGGACATTCACATTCTGCTTGATATTAATGGAAACAGATTTTTAGTGAGTAGCTTTTAAAAGAATTATTTTTAAAAGGTTTGGGGACATTTTTTTAGAAAGAAACATGATAACACTTAGCAAACCTTGAAGTGATGTCTACATTGGAAGAAGTTGCAATACAGTCAGAATCAGTATTAAAGGTTTTAAAGGAAGAAAACAGTGGTCGGTTAAAAGGATGATTATTTCTAATTGCAAACATGAAGGAATGAAGGAAGCAACTTGGTTGATGACTATAAATCATGTAGAACATGAGTGAAATTCTTGTGTAGGCTTATAAGGTCCTCCAGGCCAATAGCCTACTATCGTCCTATGAACCTATGTGGCCTATTTTTGAGGAATTAATGATACTGGACTGGAGTGAAACGTGAATGTGTTATTAAAAATAAAGGGAAGAGTGAAGCATCTACCAAAATATATTAAAGGGAATTAAGGCATACTCTGTCTCTCTCTCTCTCTTTTATGATGGTCTACATAAAAATAATTTAAAGCAGGAAGATGCACATGCAAAAAAAAAATATTTATTTATTATTTGCTGACTGGGAAAGTCCGACTAGGATAGAGCCTATTTTCAGCAGATGCCCAGGGAGAAATGCTCCAGACACATGTCTTTGGATTGTGGGAGGAAACCCATGTGAACACAGGGAGAACATATAAACTCCACACAGAAGTCACCCCAGCCAAGAATCAAACCAGAGAACCTCTTGCTGTGAGGCAACAACGTTAACTGCTGCACCACTGTGCTGCTCTATAATGTAAGGATGTGTGATTTATGATGAAGGAAGCAAGTTGGTTGATGTCTATAAATCAAATTGTCTTTTAGTAAGAAAAAATATATTCTTATAAATGAATTTGCTATGGACAATGCAGTGGTGCAGCGGTTTGTGTTGTTGCTTTACAACAAGAGGTTCTCAGTTGAAGTACCTTCTGTGTGGAGTCTATCATTTGTGTGGGTTTCCTCTGGGTGCTCTGGTTTTTTCACATGTTACAAAGACATGCATCTGGAGTTTCTCCCTGGGCTTTGGTTAAAATGTAAGTAATGATAGGGGGCAATAGAGAAAGAGCCAGTGGATAGAGAAGGTGAGCCTATGGACGATCCAATGTAAAACTCTTACTGCCAACCTTACCTACCTGTGTTTTCTAGCACTTGATGTACTTGTCAAAGTCACATCATCAGATATATTGTAAAGGCTTTGTCCCACAGAGCCAAGCACAGGTTATTTATTTCAAAGGATAATTGTTTGACAAACTAGAACAGGAAAATAAAAAATGGTGTGGAATGTAAATTGAATAAGATAGGTGATGATAAGTTTGTTACGTCTGTTACTGCAACAGGGTGCATGTCTAATGAGAGAAGGATATTAGGGTTTATGCAGCAGACAATAGTGGTGCACTTATCATTTCATATATGATTTTTAAGGAAACTTTCCAGATTATAGAGGAATGTACCAAAGATGGATGAGGGATACAATGAATAGCAAGTGGGAAGCAGGAACATTGTAATCTGGTTAAAATGTAAAAAATAAAGTGGGGAATTTCAGACATAAGAGGAAGAGACTTTTTAAAACTGAAAAATAAATGGTTTGTTACTTTCCTGGTATAAAAGATGTATATCTGAATGTGCCTAGTATTCAGAGTAAAAAAAAAAAAAAATCAATAATTTGCTATTTGAAAGCAATAAGTTGAGAAGTGCATGTAGAAAAATGGTGACTGTAAGAAAAAAATAAGGATACTATGAGGGATAAATAGAAAGTCCAAGTGGTAATAAAATGTAAGCGTCAAGGTGGGGTGAGATAAGTATCACTAAGTAAGTAGATGTGAAGTAGGAATCTTATTCTCCATTTTAAAAAGTGGAAGTGGAAAGGGTAACTATGGAAACATCAGAGCTATAGAAAGTATGAAATAGAAGGAAGTAGTTGCCCTGAACACCAGCTTGTGGTGGTGGTGATAAACAGACTTCAGCTTGTAAACTGTTTATAAGTTCCTTTTCTTTGAAAGGCAGCAAAATGTCATTAGACTTATAGACAATAATTCATTGCTGCTTTTATGAAAAGTAGTATGGCAGTTCACAAGCTCTTACTAAGGGCCTGTGACTGTGATTGTGCAGAGATGTGGGTAACAAATGAGCATGTTCCCTGGTATGAGAAACTCCACATCTACAATCTCTGGGAAACAGAAAGTGGTAAGCTATCAAGCAGAGATGTCATTCTATATGAAATATACAGATTGTTTTGAAAAAATCATGAATAATAAGTTAGCTCATCTGTTTAATGCAGTTGTCTGGAAGGTGATAAAAATATTAAGGAAAGGCTTTTTTTTAGTTTATTGAAAGGGGAGAAAAACAGAGCTTACAGACTTATAGCTTAATCTTCTGATACAACTTAAGTTATCTTTTACATCTTCACCTTCCAGATCCTCACATCTCAGATACAAAAACCTGAATGCATATATGTGTATTTGAGTGTGAGAGACTCATATACATAAACTTGATCTGTAAATATACTTTCTCTAGGTTAGCATGACTTTGGAGGCAATATATATACCTTCTCTAGGTTAGTGTGACATTGGAGATAGTATATTTGGAGATCTGTGGTGTGGATGCACAGTCCCCATGTCAGGATGTACAAAAGGCTTCCCATCCTACAAAAAACAATGTTTGCTCTGTGGTGACTAGTACAAGCAATTTCAAGCTTTGTGCAGTAATTATTAGCAGAATGCAAGTGAGGGATATTCAAACTAATCAAGTAAATCCCTCTTTTAAAATGTATCATATATGACTAATGAAAATTATGGGATGCTTTAGCTGCAATTTTGCATAGCTGCCAGTCTCCTGAGTTAGGGGTGGACCACCGCAAATTCACTTTAGTTCATGGTGTAATGGTCAACACACTTGGAATTTGAATACAGAGATCCAAATTAAAATCTCAGTGGAAACTTTCACATTTGGGGTTGGAAGTTGGCATAATCATTAAGGTGTTTGCTTCACAGACACAAAATGCAGGGTTGGTTCTTACCTTAGAGAAAAATTAGCGAGACATAAAATGAACCACAAGAGAAGCAACTTAGTATCTACGTCAAATATGGCCTAACAAAAGAAAAGGTAAATGGCTTTGCTGTTCTTTTAGACAATGGAGCAAACTTTGATTGTGTGAGATGGATGAAGTTAAAGAATTTGAGGGCTATTGTAGACATTACAGCAGTCATACAGACAACATATTTAGAATATAAAGGGGGAAGTTGAATAAAATATTTTTAGGTAAGGATGGAATGCAGACTCAGTGTTCTCTAGTATATTTATGATGCAAACGGATTATTAACAGTTAGATGAGAATGCTTTGTTGTGCAGCTTCAAACTTTAGGAGGTGATGCCTAGGTGTGATACATGTAAGTTAACAAAGGATAAAAAGGGAATGGGAATTTATTTATTTATTTTTATTTTAGTTATTTTACATTTGTTTACCGGGAAAGTCCGACTGGGTGGAAACCCATTTTCAGGAGAGGCCAGAGGAGAAAAGCTCTATATAGTGACATTAGATACAAAACATACAATAGTGATGATTTTTATACAGTGAAAGAGAACATGACAAAGGTGTATTTTAAGAGTAATTACACAAAAAGAGTAAGATAGATATAAACTGGCATAGTTTGTGTGTTCTTACAATATTACAGCTAGTCAAGCTATAATGCAAGCTAAGCTATAGGGTATATATTACAATCTTAACCTACACCTGGTATGAAGGTATTCCAGTTGGTATAAGAGTAAAAGTGTGTGCTTACTGGTGGCAGAATTGAGAGAGTTAATGTAATCAAGTTATTTGTCATCTGTTTGTGTTCAGTAATACTAGAGGAATGAATTAAGGAAGTAAAGCAGTGAAAGGTGAGGATGGGAGCCATTGAGAAAGGAGAGATGTTGATGGAACAGGTGCTGTTGGTTAAAAGGAACATGACTTACTTATTAACCTTGACAAGGGATAGGCAGGCTGAGGGAAAGATGTTTGGAAATAGGTTAATATGATAGATAGAGTAGGACTGGAAAAGTAGTAGTTGACTTACTTAGCCTGGACTGTTAAATGAGCAAAGCTGTGAGCTGGTTAAATAATCTTTGAGCATTTTTTTAAAATTGAGTGGGGTTAAGGGCAGTTCTAATACAAGGAGGGAGGATGTTCCAGGTTTTTGCTACTTGAGTGGAATATAGAGAAAAACCTAACGTATTTGTAGATTTAGTAACCTGTAATAGTCATTTATTTGTTGCGATTATTGAAATAGGGTTGTATAATATTTAAGAGAGATGGTGTTTTTTCAGACTAATAAAGTAGTTTATGAGCCATGGTTAACTGAGTGTAAGCTAAGAGTTATGGTACTTCTAGCCAAGAAGGTTTTTTTAAGGCATGACAGTGGTGTGTTCCATGTGCAGAGTCTGTTGCAAATTTTGCTATTTTGTTACAGCAGGTTTCTTGTTTATTTAAGTCCAATTTTTTAAGATCGGTAAGTATGGGGGAGGCATACAGGAGTGCTGACAGGAGGTGGGTTCTAGTTATTGCTACCCTAGTAGTTTCTGAAAGAAATCTTTTGATCTGTGTAGTGTCCCCATTCTTTGTGCATCTTCTTAATTGTTTGTGTCATGTGTAGGTCAAAACTTATCTTATTATCAGTTATGACTCCTAGTAGCTTTGTTTGTGTATTAGGTGTAATTTTTTTATTATTACAAGCAGTAATGTAAAAGGTGGGTGGGGGATCTGGTGGGTTGAAAGATCATGAATTTGGTTTTGTTAGGGTTAAATAAGATTTGTCAGTTAGTTGGCCATAATTCAGCTTCTGTGAAGGACTTTTGTGTTATGTCTTCAAGCTGTTGTATGGTAGTTGCTGCACATATAAGTGGAGAATCATCTGTGTAATGGATTATGGAAGATAGGAGGGGTGGCAGTGTTGAGGTCATTAATAAACATACTGAAAAGAAGAGGATCAAGGATGTATCCCTGTGGGACTCCAAATGTGATTGGAGTAGGGGGGATTGGTCTTGGAGCCACTTTACTGCTTGTTGACAACCTGTTAGGTATCATTAGAGCCATGCAAGGGCAGAGGAGCTGAGGTTAAAGTTGGTGAGAACAGTCAGTAGTTTGCGGTGGGAAACGGAATGAAAGGCCTTAGACATTTCTAGAAAGACCAATGGTACTATTTTCCCTTTCTGTCTAAATTGTTTGATGCTGTTGGTAAAGCTGAGAAGGGCAATTATGGCACTATGATAGGATCTGAAGCTGTGATGGGTTTTGGCGAGTAGATTATTGGTTGTAAAATACTGCAGGAGTTGAGAATGGATGCACCATTCTAGAAGTTTAGATAGTGGGGGGGGGGGGGAGAACGGCGATAGGTCTATAATTTGGGAATTCGTTTGAGTTTCCACCTTTATGTGCGATATTTTCCAGATAAATGGGACATTTTGTTCAACTATGGACTGATTAATAAGTATTGATATGAGGTAAGAAATGGCTTTGGCTGCTACTTTTAGAAATTCATTTGGTAAGTTATCAGCTTCTATTGTGGTAGGTTTGAGTTTCTTTAGCAGTTTTTTATATGGTACTTTTGGAAATGGGTTGGAATGAGGAGGTAGTATTATTATTATTGTTAGATAGTCTAAGGGCTGATGATAGATAGGGTGGATTATTTTTGGTTAGAGATAGAATACTTTCAATGAAATTTGTTAAATTGTTTGGCAGTGGTATCTAAGCTGTCTGGTAAATTGGGGAGAGGGTTTGAGGTTTGTCCAGGATGAAGGATTTTTTTGATTGTACTCCAGAATTTTTGTGGATTATTTGAGTGCTTCCTTTGTAAATCAATGAAGTAATTTTTTTTGTCTTGTTTGATTTAGCATTTTACCTTGTTCCTGATTTGTTGATAAGTGATATGATTGGTTTGAGTTTTGGTAGTAAGCCATCATTTCCAAGTCTTGTCCCTTAGTTGAAGGAGAGTTCTTGTTTCATTAGTTAGCCATGGAGTATAATTGACCTTAGTGCGTATTCTTCTGGGATGTGCCATACTGTTAAGGATATTAAGGAAAGTGTTTTTTGAAATATTCTACAGCAACATCAAGGGGCAGATTCTTAAGGGGAGTCCCACTGCAATTTTGTAGTGTGTTTATTAGATCATGGGGGTTGAAGTTTTGCTTATTATGGATTTGGCAATAAATGGTATGTCTTTTAAGATGCGTGTTTTGTCTGAAAAGGTAGGTTGGCATATGGTCACTGAGACTATTGGGTAGACAGCCGGTGATTTGGTAAAGGGAGGGATTATTTGTCACTGTCCAATACTGAATGGACTGTCTATTTGATTTTTTATCTATTCTGGTAGGATACAGGATAAGTTGTGTGAAACCATAGAGATGGATATGATTACTGGGGTGTTCTGAATCACAGGTTGTCCTGTCACTAGTGAACTCTCCCAAGATGAGAGCTTCATGGGGCAGTGGCATCTGAAATGTATTGGAGGATGTGTTCTATTATGGGAATATTATTATGTGGTGGAATGTAGGTTGCTATAATGGTTACGTATTTATTTTGGTTGATTTGGAGTTTGTCATTAGCATCTCTGTATTATTTAAATTTGATATACTGAGACCTATTGGTTGCAGAATAAGATTATTCTTGAATAATATAGGTACTGCTCCACCTCTTTTCTCCTTTCTGTCTATCCTAATTATGTTGTAGCCCGGAGCGTTGATTTTGTTATCTGAAATATGTGGTTTTAGCCATGTCTCTTTTAAGATGACTAAATCTGGTAAGTAGTGGGAGAGGATGGCATGCAATTCATGAACCTTATTAACTGCACTGCTGATACTTAGATTTAGAAAGAGTAAGTCTGGCTTATTATGAGGTAGGTTAAGTATATTTTGCAGTTGAGGGTGGGCTGAGGGGATGTAGGTTGGACCTGGATTTGGGTTTATATTTCTACTTAGTATGAGTTTAGAAGCCATATTTATTAGCATGTGCATGAGTTTGGATATGTGTTTGTGGCAAAAGAGATATTTTTTTGTATTTTTTTAGAGGGGTATTTTATGATTTAGGTGATCAGAGACTAGTGTTTAGGATAGTTGGTGATATTTATAAGTGAGTGGTTTGATTGCAGGGGGTGTTGATGGATGTGGTTTTGTTGCTGGCTTGGGGCAGATACTGGTGGTAATGATAAGTTGTTAAATGGCAGCTGTTAAAAGGAGGAGGAGTAGTGTGCTGTTCAGCAGTAACATTTTGGTACTGGTGGGTTATTTAGGGAGTGGGAGATTAATTTGTTAGGACAGTTGTATGGCTTAGGTAGGAAGAAGTGGTCCGTGGAAGGTTTTAGGGTGATTAATTATAACTGTAAGATGTCAAAGTAGTTAAGAAGCAAGATACTTGATGTATTATGTGAATAGTAGTTAGATAAGGGCTAGAATGAAGTTAATTAATTTTGAAATTAAGTCTATTGGGGCTAGGATGAAGTTAACTAGTTCTGTGATTATAGAAAACGAAAAAAGGAACGGACTCCTTGCACCAGCAATCCACCCGATAATAAAATCTGAACGCAAATTTATTGTTTTAACAAGCGTTTTCGCCACCAAAACAATGTGGCTTCTTCAGAGAAAAGTATAAAGTGGTTTACTTTATACTTTTCTCTGAAGAAGCCACATTGTTTTGGTGGCTAAAACGCTTGTTAAAACAATAAATTTGCATTCAGATTTTATTATCTGGTGGATTGCTGGTGCAAGGAGTCCGTTCCTTTTTTCGTTTTCTATAGTGGTTTTTGCTTTTTTTTTGGTTTTCACTAGTTCTGTGATTATGTCATGTAGTACTAATCTGTAAAATTAAAATGCATCAGAAATTTAAATAGGATAAAATATATGAAGTATTAGTGTGGCATGTTAGCACATTAGGTGGTGTGATGGTTTTCTTCTCTACATTCAAAGATGTCAGTGGTTTCTTTGGAAAATCCTCAGACCAATAGGATACATTGAGAGGGGAATATGAAAAGGGTAGAGAATCAAAATTTGAGATGGGTTAGGCAGAAGACACAGAGGGACAAAAGTTGCACTAATTATTGTCATTTTGTTGCCCTTGTTTAATTAGAGAATTTTGTTTCCCTTTACCAAAAGAATTTGAATTAGAAAACATATGGCAATAGTTGTACACCATATAGGAAAAGTGTTTTAACTACATACGACCTAAGATTAACAAGCAAAGCAGGTGCTGGAAAATTCAGCAAGGGTAAGTTGGACTGAGCGGCAAAAAACAGCTCTTCCATCTTAGGGGGATGGGAGGCGGCTTAGGCCACCACTGTACAGATGCCCCAGAGAGAGCAATGTGCAGTAGCAGGAAGGTTCACATTTAAAGCACTGGTGTCCCAAGCAGGACTTGTGTCTTGCAGCCAAACTAACAGAAGCATGCATTATCATCCACATGGGCATTGACTGCCCTGCCCTGCCTCAGCATTGCATGTGTCATGACTCAGAGGTGGGTTAGGCTAGACAGAAGGCCAGTCACAGTCCTTAGTTGCCAGAATGATGACTCCTACTGCTGGCTGTCACTCTCTCTTCAAAAGTCACAGGAATACTTGTTATAACTGAAAATAAATGTGCTTCATTTCAGTCCAATGGAAGAGGGTGAATTCAGAAAAAATAAACTATTGTTAAAAATATATTTTGGGGGCATCTATGTTAACAGTCTAAACAGTGAAAAGTTATGAAAAATTGGTCGTGAATGCTAAATCCTGTTTTATTTTATTTTTTTAATTGTATTTCTCAAGAAGCAGTTTAGCGAGTAGCCTAAGAAAACGTGTCAACAGTGTTGGTATGAACAGATGAGGAAAACAAATGGTTCAGTTTATAGATAAATAATACAAGAGGAAGAGGAATAAATAGGGACAGGAAATGAGAATGACATTCAAGGAACAGAAGACATGAGTGGGACAAATGCATGATGACAGGAGAAAAATGTGTAATAGAAAAAAAGAGAAGGTTTTTAGCAGTACACCATGGGAGTATACCGCAATAAAAGGAACTTGAAATAAATTATGCAAAAGGAAATAAAGGAATATTTATATGGTGCACAGCATGTGCTCTTTAGCCACTAAAGGTTTGAGGTAAATGTCAAATAAAACGTAAAGAAAGAATCCAATACTTTATAGTAGAGAAAGGAAGTCTTTAGTATAATTTATTTGTTATCCAAAAATTGAGCTGAGAAATATGACAATGTGATTTTTTGTAGGGTGGGACAAAAAATGGGGAATAAATTAAGGGATATGAAGATATTTTTTTTGCAATGGCATATGGAAATACAAATTGCCTATTTGTGCAGTATAATACTAAAACAGATATTTTTGCTTTAAAAAATAAACTTTTTCTCATAGTACTTCATTTCTGAATGGTATATGAAGAGAAGATGAATGCTGAGGATGGATACACTTTTGGTTTTCATTTTTTCTTTTCAATTTTTAATTCCACTAAGAGTAATATTTTCTTCCCTTTGTATGTCATGTGATTGAATATACTTTGTACTTTTTCATATCACACAGCCAGAATGCACACGCTCAATCAGTCTTGTTCAGGGCACTCATGGATGAAACTGTTTTAACAATCAATTCCTTTGGTGAGTTTAATGTGCATATTGTTTACTATAGGCTGGTATCAGTTTACTGTTTCTTTTAGGGAGTAGTTTTTTTTCTGAATTCTGACTATTCCTCTTTCCCCCATACGATCACAGGATCACAGGAGGATACTGCACTAACAGTCCTACAGCTTTATAAAGCCTAGCCATTCATGCCCCAGCTTTCCAAATTATCAATGCCTATGGGCTAGAATGGCTTTGGTTTATGTCTGTGCCATAGGGTATCTACATACTGCCCTGTCCATAAGGACTACAGGTCACAAGCCAGGGATTTATCTGTGATTTCCCATCCATTGATCCAAACTGCATTTGAATAGGTTTAGGGAAGACCTCTGTTTCACATGAATGGGGAGTCTGTTCCAAAGAAAGGGAAATCACTGAGATGCATTCCTGTCCCTTCAGCATGTTTTGTTTATGTCACAGATGAGGCTTAGATCCCTAGATTGGGTAATTCTAGTACTGTTTGTTTTGTGAAAGTCTAGCAGAAATATTAGGGCTGGATCAGAGAATGCCTCCTAGGTTAGACATAGATCGCCCCTCAGAAGTCTGTAGGAAATCGAGTACAATGCAAAGCTTTGAGGTAGTCCTCATAGCACATATTATTTCCACTCTGTATTCTTTTGGTGTGGACCCTCTGTGACCACTTGGTTGTGGCCTGGACAGGTACATTTTTAAGGGTGCACTGTACTTGATTACTGGTCTAATGATGGCTGAATGTAATGGGACTATGACCTCCTTATATATGGATGCCATGAGCTTAATTATAAATTGCACTATGTAGAAGGATTTTCTCACTACCACGGACACATAGTGATCAATGTTCAGGTTACTGTCAACTTGAGTTCCCAAGTGCCTTACCATAGGGTCTACTCTTAGGGGAGTGTTATCAATGTTATAATTTGCAGGGGTGCTCATCTTCTCAAAAGTTATAATTATGCATTTTTTTTCATTGAGTTTTAGGCCATGGTTAAAGCCCTAGTTATTTGTTTGTGTCAGACCCTCCTGGAGGAATCTTACATATTTGGGGGATTCAATGACTGCACCCAACTTGCCAGAGGCCTTCAGAGAAGTACAATCCAAATAGGAGAGGTTCCAGTACTGAGCCCTGTGGGGCACCACAAGTAATCCCCCATCCTAACTTCATGTGTCCGATGTGTCAGCCATTTTGCTGTCCTTAGGGTGAGATAGGGCTTTATGCATAAATGTGTGTGTTTATCTATAATACCTGATTGAAATATTGTGTCAGATGCCTTTGCCAGGTCAAGATAGGCAGTATGTGCCATTTTGCCCTTATCCATGACTCTAGTGACCTTCTCAAAGAGTCCACTAAGTTTAGTAAGCATGACCTGCCCTTGACAAAACTGAATTGGACAGGTCTAATGTTTGAAGATTTCCTATATCTTTGTTTATCATGTTCATAGGTTTTTACTATGCAAATGACCACAAGGGCCTTTTTAAGCCTAGACATGCATCCCAAATCCCTAACAAGTTCTGATACCCTTAATAAGTGTAAGCATGGGCCTGGGAGATGAACCATTTACAGGTTATATGTGTCCATTAGAGACATAGGTGCCAAACTGGGGATGAATTTCCATTTCCTATCCAATTGTCCAAGTTGCACTTGAATTGGGTTAGGGAGGAACTCTGCCTCACATGGATGGGAGAGTCAGTTCCATAGATGGGGTAGTCTCTAGGATACATACATATCTCTCCAGCAGGTCCTATTTATAACACAGGCAAGGTTTAAGTCTTTAGAATGCATAATTCTGGTGCTGTTTGTTTGTCGATATGTAGTAGGTCCATCACAGTGGAGTCTGACAATACCCTGTATGCCAGGCATAGATCCCCCTCAAAAGCCTGTAGGAGACAGAATACAGGGATAGAGCCTTGAGGCGGTCTGTGTAGGACAGATTACTTATGCCCTGTATTCTTTTAGTGCGGAACCTTTGTGGATCTTCCAGTTGTTGTATATGCCTGGTTAGGTACATACCAAAGTGGACATTGTACACAATCATAGGTCTGATGAATGACAAATACAGTGGAACAATGACTTCCTTGGACTTAGATGCCATACCTTTGTTTATAAGTTCCGCAACATAGAATGACGTCTTCACCACTGTAGACACGTGATGATCAAAGACTAGATTACTATCTATGTGTGTCCCTAAGTCCCTGATTAATGGGTCAACTCTAAGAGGTGTGTTGCCAATATGACAGTTACCAGGGATGGATGACTACCCAAAGGACACTATTATGCATTTCTAGGCATTTAGTTTTAGTCCGTGGCTCTGACACAAGCTGTTTGTCTGTGTCAGTCCCTCCTGGAGAACATTTGTGTCAGTGTGAGATTCAATGGCAGCTCCAAATTTGCAATCATCTGCAAATTTAGACATCTATAGACAACATAAATTGGCCTGGACTTCTGAGAAGTAAATGCCAAAAAGGAGTGGTCCAATCACTGATCCCTGAGGGACTCCATTTGTGACTGGCCTCATTGTAGAGTTGGACTCCCCAATTCTAACTTCTTGAGTCCTGTCGGTGAGCCAGTTGGCTATCTACCGGGTGACATACGGGTTTGTACCTAACCTGTTGAGTTTGTCAGCAATGCCTGAGTGGGGTATTGTGTCAAATACCTTGGCCAGGTCAAGGTAGGCAGTGTGAATGATTTTGCCTCCATCTATTGCTTTGTTGACCTTCTCAAAGAGTCCACCAGGTTGAGTAGGGATGATCTGCCCTTGACGAAACCAGACTGGGTTGAGTCCAGTGTCTGGAGGTTTACTATATCTCTAGTTCATAGATTAGTAAATTGTTCATAGATTAGTGCTAGGCTAACTGCCCTTGTGAGCCATTTTAAGCCTAGCATAGATTACTACTAGGCTAACTGGCCTTGTAGGCCATTTTTAAGCCTAGCTAATTACCCCATGTGAGAATCAAACCCTGCACCTTCTGTCTATAAGGTAAACACCTTAACCATTATGCCAACACCCCACAATGTGGTCATCTCCATGATAATTCTTTCCATGGCTTTACATATAAGACTAATGGGACTTATGGGTCTGTAGTTTCCAGGGTCTGTAGATGGCCTACCTTTGTGCAGAGGGATGACTGTTGCCTTTCTCCATTCATGAGGCACAAAGCCTGTTTGGATGCTACAGTTAAATAGTACTTCCAGAGACCCTGATAGGTCATGTTTCATGCTATTTAGAAGGCATCATGGGATATTGTCTGGGCCCCCTGATGCAGTGTTTTTGGTCTTAGAGAGAGCATTAACGACTGTTCCCTAGTGATAGTGGGGGAGTTATATGTGATGATATTTCCTGAGGTAAGTTTGAGGGGGAGAGAGAGGGGTAAAGTTGGAGCTGAATTTATCAGCCAGAAAGTTTGCTAAATCTTCTGGCTCAGTACAGGTGGCTCCATTTACATTGAGCTCTGCACACAATTGTGCATTGCCTTTGAGATTGCGGACATAGCTAAAGAATGCTTTGTGGTTGTCCTTGGCCTGGGAGGCCAAACAGACCTCGAATTTGGCTATGGTAGACTTTATTTGTCCTCTGAGTTGTTTCTTTAGTTTCATGAGTGCTTTTATCCTGCGGGGTGATGCACCTCCTAATTTCTGCCATGATCTTCTTCCTCCTGTTTTACAGCCGATTGATTTTGTGATTCCATCAGGGTGGCTTGTTTTTTGAGTTACTTCTATACTTCTTCCTGGTGGGTACAGTTACCTCTATGCAGCTTTTAATATGCTTGTATAGGGTTTCTGTGAACAGTTCTGCATATGCAGAAGTGTTCTCAGAGTTTATGGGAGCTTGAAGTTTTGCCAAGTTCTCACTTAATAGCAGGAGGTTAGCCTTACAATAGTTCCTGAATATTCCAGATTTAGCTGGGGGGTCCAGGTTTTATTTTTACTTCAAAGGAGACCATTTTGTGGTTTGACCTTACCAGTGAAGGCATTACAGTAGGGGGTGTGCAGCAGTCTCCCATAGTAGTGAGGACCAGATCCAGTATAGTTACAACCCTGGTTGATGTATACACTGGTCCAGGGAGTTTGTATTTACAAAATCCAGAAATCTCAGTGCATGTATGTTTGATGTCGTATAGAATTCCCAGTTAATAGTGGGGTAATTAAAGTCTTCCATGAATATGGTATTGCTTTGGATGGTTAGTGTTTCTAATAAGTTTAAATACATGGTATGTGTTTCCTGGGTCATAGGGGGGGGTATAGCTTGCAAGGAAGTGGTACTGTATTTTACCTATGGTGATTTGAACATGGAGCAGCTCAAGTGCATTGTCTTGTTTGACCAGCCTTGAAGAATATTTATTTTTTATGTAAATAGAGATATCTCCACCTTTAGCCCCTGCCTGTGAAGTAGCTGGCCTAAATGTGTGGAAGACATTACAACCTTGCACTGTTGATGTGCTCTCTGTGACTTTAAACCATGTCTCAGTGCCCGCACAGATGTCAGCACTCTTGAGGGTAAAGATAGCTTCTAGGGAGTGGAGTTTTTTGTTTAGCCTCCTAGCACTAAGCAGTAACATCTTTAGATTTTCATGGTTTTGAGCTGCTATGTCGGAAGTACTTTCAGTTTGGCATTGCCTAAAAAAGGCATCATGGGGGAACACAATGTTCAAAAGCTTAGGGGGGGGGGGTGCAGGCCATCCCTGGCAAAGCAGTGTGGTCTGTTGAACATTTCCTTCCATGCTGACAAATATTGCACCCCTTTAGAATGACACCAGAAACTAAGCCATTTATTAAACTCATTCATCTTTTGTTCATGTCGTGGCATCATCCTTGGAGAAAGTAAAATGCTGCTCAATGCTAGGTTCATACCAGCCTGGGACACACATTTCATGAGCTCCATGATGTCTCTCTTCATATAGTCTAGGAAGGCATGTTTCAGGTCATTTACTCCCACATGGACTATGACTGAGTCATATTAGTAATTGTGGTCCAATGACCTGAGTGCATACATAATGTGGTGTAAACTAGCCCCTGATAAGCAACTGACCGTAACGTACTCCTTACTCAATATGATGAGAGGGACATCAGTATGTCTCATGATGAAGTCTCCAATGACTAGAATGTTGGATTGTGTGGTGGTAGGACTTATGGATTTAGAGGTAGAGTCTCCATGAGATGTAGCTCTATGTGTTGATGTGGGTGTCTTTTTGAAAGAGTGCATTTGGGGCTGCTGCAGGTATTTGTTATGCGTACTTCATCTAGGATGTCTCTGTGGTTTAGGAAGGTTACATATAAGTGCCTCAGTATATGTGGGTCTATATGTCTTCTTTGAATTGTGCGTGATGGGTGCAACATGTGTACTACTGACATTATTGACATTAGGCATACTTTTATGTGACAGCTTTGCATCTAGTGACATTGTGTAAATACATCTCTCACATACCATATCAGAGTGCTTGAGAATTAACTGGATGTCAGTAAATATGAGGCAGTTTCTACATTGCCTCAGGATGCCCATATCCACCAAGCCAGTAACGGAGACAGCAGAAATGTTCATATCCATGGTGACAGACCCTTTTTTATTGATTTGACAGTTGGAGTGGGAATATCAGTCACTGTTAGGAGTATTCGGTTTGCGACAATGTTGACAGTGCTTGTCACTGCAAACTAGTTGCCCTGTGTGCAACTATGTATTGGAAAAATTTCAATTTGCTTTTACAGGAAAAATGTCACTCAAGGTGTCTGAGTCTGTACAGAGTACTACCAAACACTTGAGGGGAAACTAATATTTGCACCCTGCAAATTTAAGGGTGAAGTATTTAGGCAGAAATTCTGAAGTTAGAAACAAATCAAGCAGTACTTACTGAAAACAATTAGTTTGCCAAGAATGATAAAAAGAGGGGAGTCGCATGAATGGCGACTTCACACTTCCACAATAATTCTTTCCATAGCCGTGCATATAAGACTGGTCAAACATATGGGTCTGTAGGTCTTTTGATGGTCTGCCTTTGTGTAGAGGGATGCTGCTGCAGTTCTTCATTCCCTAAGGATGAAGCCTGTCTGGAGGGTATTGTTGAACTGTGAATCTAGATGGCCTGATAGGTCATGTTTCAAGTTAAGAGGAATCCTGGGATATTATCAGGACTCATTGATGCAGTGTTTTTAGTTCTGGAGAATGCTGTGAGGACTTGTTCTTTAGTGATAGTTGGGAGAAAAATGGTAGAGAGTATTACAGGGTGGGGGACTTGGGTGAAATCTGAGCTAAATTTATTGGCCAGCAAATTTTCTATACCCTCTGATTTAGTACAGGAAGTTCCATTTACTATTAGTTCATCACACTTTTCTGTGCTCCCTTTAAGGATGCGTACTTAACTGAAAAACTCTTTATGGTTATCCTTAGCATGGGATATTTTTGCCTCAAAGTTGGCTTGGGTGGACTTGATTATTTCCCTGTGTTACTGTTGAGAGTGATGAGGGAGTTTTTTCTCTTTTGGGCATAGCCCTTCCTGTTTTTGGATAATATTTTCTTTTTTTTTTGTATAATCTATTTATAGCGGAGGTACAACAAGGTGGCTTGTTTTTGGAATTTGTTCTATGTTTATTTCAGTTTCATACTACTGTTTCTATTTACAAGCTTCCGTGGGGTTTCCATAAACACTTACACATAGGCCAGTGTGTTTTCTGAATTTTGGGGAATTTGGAATTTTGCTTTGACTTTGCTTTATAGGAGGTAGTTAGTCTTGGAAAATTTCTTAAATGTTCTGAGGTGTGATGGAAGTTCAGCCTTTATATTTGTTTCAAGGGTGTTGGCTTTGTAATCTGATCTGACCAGTGAGGACATTACAAAAAGGGGGATGCAACATTCTCTCTTATTTGTGAGTACTAGATCCAGGATATTTTGTGGATGAGTTTAAATATTTGGGATCAATAGTTCAGAGTAGTGGCGAGTGAAGAGAGTTGAAGAAGAGAGTACAGGCAGGGTGGAGTGGGTGGAGAAGAGTGTCAGGAGTGATTTGTGACAGACGAGTACCAGTAAGAGTGAAAGAGAAGGTCTACAAAAGGGTATTGAGATCAGCTATGTTATATGGGTTGGAGACAGTGGCATTGACAAAAAGGCAGGAGTCAGAGCTAGATGTGGCAGAGTTAAAGATGTTAAGATTTGCACTGGGTGTGACGAGGGTAGACAGGATTAGGAATAAGTATATTAAAGGGTCAGCCCAACCCAGCCACTGGGGATGCACAAGCCAGTGCATTTCTTTGTGCTGGTCCCAAGCCCGGATACATGGGGAGGGTTGCGTCAGGAAGGGCATCCGGCGTAGAATTTTGCCAAATCATACATGCAGACAACAGTACAGAAATACATACCAGATCAGTCATGGCCCGGGTTAACAATGATGTGGCAGAGTTAAAGATGTTAAGATTTGCACTGGGTGTGATGAGGGTAGACAGGATTAGGAATAAGTATATTAAAGGGTCAGCCCAACCCAGCCACTGGGGATGCACAAGCCAGTGCATTTCTTTGTGCTGGTCTCAAGCCCGGATAAATGGGGAGGGTTGCGTCAGGAAGGGCATCCGGCGTAAAATTTTGCCAAATCATACATGCAGACAACAGTACAGAAATACATACCAGATCAGTCATGGCCCGGGTTAACAATGACCGCCACCAGTACTGCTGGCCAACAAGGTGCTGGTGGAAATTGGGCTACTGTTGGCCGAAGGAGGAGAGAGAGGGAAGGCATGCCTAAAGGCAGGTAAAGGCTAGGACTGTGAAAGCGAGGGTCAGAACTTTGAATGCTGGCAGTATGACTGGTATAGGGAGAGAGCTAGCTGATATGATGGACTGAAGGAAGGTTGGTATATTGTGTGCAAGAGACCAGATGGAAGGGGAGCAAGGCTAGGTGTATCGGAGGCGGTTTCAAATTGTTTTATGATGGTGTGGATGGGAGGAGAAATGTCGTAGGCATTATCCTGAAGGAACAGTATGCTAAGAGTGTTTTGGAGGTGAAAGGAGTGTCAGATAGAGTGATGTTTAAGAAGCTGGAAATTGATGGTGTAATGATGAATGTTGTTAGTGCATATGCTCCACAAGTTGGGTGTGCGATGGATGAGAAAGAAAAATTTTGGAGTGAGTTGGATGAAGTGGTGATGACTGCACCCAAGGTTGAGAGACTGGTGATTGGAGGAGATTTCAATGGGCATGTTGGTGAAGGGAACAGAGGGGATGAGGAAGTGATGGGTAGGTATAGTGTTAAGCAAAGGAATGCAGAAGGTCAGATGGTAGTGGATTTTGCGAAAAGGATGGACATGGCTGTGATGAATACGTATTTTAACAAGAGGGAGGATCATAGGGTGACATACAAGAGTGGAGGAAGATGCACACAGGTGGATTATATCTTATGTAGAAGGGCCAGTCTGAAGGAGATTGGAGAGTGTAAAATAGTGGCAGGGGAAAGTGTAGTTAGGCAGCACAGGATGGTGGTTTGTAGGATGACATTGGTTATCAAGAAGAAGAGGATGAGTGTGAGGGCAGCACCAAGGATGAAATGGTGGAAATTGAAAAAGGGTAATTGTGAGGTGATGTTCAGGGAAGAGTTAAGATGGGCACTGGGTGGCAGTGAAGAGTTACCAAATAGCTGGGTAACTACAACAGAGCTAGTAAGAGAGATGGCTAGAAAGGTGCTTTGTGTGACATCTGGAAGGAGGACAAGGAGACCTGGTGGTAGAATGAAGAAGTACAGGAGCGTATACAGAGAAAGAGGTTGGTGAAGAAGTGGGATTGTCAAAGAGATGAAGAAAGTAGACAGGAGTATAAGTAGATGAGGTGCATGGCAAAGAGAGAGGTGGCGAAGGCTAAGGATAAGGCGTATGAAGAGTTGTATAAAAGATTGGACACCAAGGAGGGAGAAAAGGACCTGTACCGATTGGCTAGACAGAGGGACCGAGCTAGTAAAGATGTGCAGCAGGTAAGGGTGATAAAGGATAATGAGGGAAATGTACTCACAAGCGAGGAGAGTGCGTTGAGCAGATGGAAAGAGCACTTTGAGGGGATGATGAATGAAAAGAATGAGAGGGAGAGAAGGTTGGATGATGTGCGGATAGTGAATCATGAAGTGCAGTGGATTAGCAAGGAGGAAATAAGGATGGCTATGAAGAGAATAAAGAACGGAAAAGCTGTTTGGTCCAGATGACATACCTGTGGAAGAATGAAGGTGTTTAGGTGAAATGGCAGTGGAGTTTTTAACTAGATTGTTTAATGAACTCTTGGAAAGTGAGAGGATGCCTGAGGAGTGGAGAAAAAGTGTTTTGGCACCGATTTTTAAAAATAAGGGTGATGTGCAGAGCTGTAGTAACTACAGAGGGATTAAACTGATCAGTCACAGCATGAAGTTATGGGAAAGAGTAGTGGGAGCTAGGTTAAGAAGGGACATGATGATTAGTGATCAGCAGTATGGTTTCATGCTAGGAAAGAGCACTACAGATTCGATGTTTGCTCTGAGTGTTGATGGAGACGTACAGAGAAGGTCAGAAGGAGTTGCATTGTGTCTTTGTGAATTTAGAGAAAGCATATGACAGGGTGCCTAGAGAGGAGTTGTGGTATTGTACGAGAAAGTTGGGAGTGTCAGAGAAGTATGTAAGAGTGGTACAGGATATGTACAAAGGTAGTATGACAGTGGTGAGGTCTGCGGTGGGAGTGACGGAAGCGTTTAAGGTGGAGGTGGGATTACATTAAGGATCAGATCTGAGCCCTTTCTTATTTGCAATGGTGATGGACAGGTTGACAGACGAGATCAGACAGGAGTCCCCATGGACTATGATATTTACAGATGACATTGTGATCTGTAGTGAGACTAGGGAACAGGTGGAGGAGACCCTGGAGAGGTGGAGATATGCTCTAGAGAGAACAGGAATGAAGGTCAGCAGGACTAAGACAGAATATATGTGTGTGAATGAGAGGGAGAATAGAGGAATGGTGAGGATACAGGGAGTAGAGGTGGTGAAGGTGGATGAGTTTAAGTACTTGGGATCAACAGTTCAGAGTAATGGTGAGTGTGGAAGAGAGGTGAAGAATAGAGTACAGGCAGGATGGAGTGGGTGGAGAAGAGTGTCAGGAGTGATTTGTGACAGATGAGTAACAGTAAGAGTGAAAAGGAAGGTCTTCAAGAGGGTAGTGAGACCATCTATGTTATATGGGTTGGAGACAGTGGCATTGACAAAAATGCAGGAGTCAGAGCTTGACGTGGCAGAGTTGAGGATGTTAAGATTTGCACTGGGTGTGATGAGGATGGACAGGATTAGGAATAAGTATATTAGAGGGTCAGCCCAGGTTGGAAGGTTTGGAGACAAAGCCAGAGAGGCAAGATTACTTTGGTTTGGACATGTGCTGAGGAGGGATGCAGAGTATATTGGGAAAAAGATGCTAAGGATGAAGCTGCCAGGTAACAGGAAAAGAGGGAGGCCTAAGATAAGGTTTATGGATGTGGTGAGAGAGGACATGCAGGTGGTTGGTGTGACAGAGCAAGATGCAGAGGACAGGAAGAAATGAAAACAGTTGATCTGCTGTGGCGACCCCTAATGGGAGCAGCCGAAAGATGAAGAAGAAGAAGAAGAGGGTCAGCCCAGGTTGGACAGTTTGGAGACAAAGCCAGAGAGGCAAAATTGTGTTGGTTTGGACATGTGCTGAGGAGGGATGCTGGGTATATTGGGAAAAGGATGCTAAGGATGAAGCTGCCAGGTAAGAGGAAAAGCGGAAGGCCTAAGATAAGGTTTATGGATGTGGTTAGAGAGGACATGCATGTGGTTGGTGTGACAGAGCAAGATGCAGAGGACAGGAAGAAATGGAAACAGGTGATCCACTGTGGCAACCCCTAAAAGCTGAAAGAAGAAGATCCAGGATATTTGCACCTTTAGTTGGTGTACAGACTATATGTTCCAGGGTGTTTGCATTTACAAAAAACAGGAATTTTTGAATCTGCATGTTAGTGGTTGTGTATGTATCCCAGTTTATGGTGGGATAGTTCAAGTCATTCATGAATATGATGTTGGGCTGAACTGTGAGTGACTCCAGTACATTCAAGTATGTATTATAATTATCCTTGGTCATAGGGACCTATAAATAGCAAGGATATGGTACTGGACTTTACCTAAGGTTACTTGGACATGAAGTAGCACAAGCATATCATACTGTTTGACCAATCTGGAGGTGTGTTTACTTTTATGCAGATTGATACACTTCTACCTCTTGTCCCTTCTTCTCTGGTAGCTGGTCTAAATGTGTGGAAGGCATTATAGCCTTGTACTGCTGGGGTGATGTCTGTGGCTTTAAAGCATGTCTCAGTAACTGCAGAGATGTCAACACTCTCCAGGGTGAGGAGTGCTTCTAGGGAGTGGAACTTCTTGATGAGACTCCTAGCAGTGAGCAGTAACACCTTTAGTTTATCTAGTGTAGAATGTACTATGTTGGAAGGTTTATTTGACTGGCATTGCCTAAGAAAAGCACTATATAGATGGATAATGTTTTAGCCAATATCTGAAAGCCTAGTGAGGACAGATGCAAACCATCCTTGGCAAAGTAGCATGGTCTGCTGATCATGTCCTCCCAAGCTGACAAATACCGGACCCCCTTAGAATGACAGCAGTAACTAAGCCAATTGTTAGTCAATCATCTTCTGTTTATATTGTGGTATCATCCTTGGAGAAGGCAGAATGCTGCTCATCAGTAGACTCATACCTGCCTAGGACACATAATCTCTAAGCTCTACCATGTCTCTCTTCATATAGTTCAGGATGGTACATCTCAGGTGATTAACACCCACATGGACTATGACAGAGTCATACTGATACATGTGATTCAATGTCTTGAGTACATGTGTGATTTGTCAGATCCTTACCCCTGCTAGCCAACTAGTGGTAACTGTCTCCTTGCTCATTCTGGTGAGTGGGGCATCAGTGTGACTCACAAAATTCTCTCCAGTGACCAGTATATTGGGTTGTTTGGTAGTTTGCTTTAAGGACTTAGAACTTGATTGAGACTTTGTGAGATGTGGTTGTATGTGTCCTGAGGAATGTTGTCTTTGTAGAGTGCTTGGGAGGTTGTTGTTTGCAGAGCATAGAAGGCCTTTAAGGTGCGAGTAGATTGCATTTAAAAGCCTCAGTTTATGTGTCTTATCTGTTGTAGTTGTAGTGTGTGTGTGTGTGTGTGTGTGTGTTACTGGCAACCTGTTAGAAGATATCAGTGTCTGTATGTGAGAGCTTTACCTCCAAAGGTATAGTGTAGTGACATCTCTCATATAATGTCACTCTGCGTAAGAATAAGGTGGTTATCACTAAACACAAGACGAATTCCACAGAATGTAATTTTCCACCAGGCTGGCTACAAAGACAGTAGGAAAGTGCACATCCACGGCTGTGGATCCTCTTTTTTTGTGATCTATGACGGGTAGTACAATTGAGGTTTGGAGTTGTTAGGCTGCGAGGAGAGGCCTAAGACTGATCTAAAGGAACACACTTGAAGTAATGCTTCTTAGTGGGCAAGCTAGCTGCTCTACACTCAGCCAGCTACTTGAAAAAACAGCAAAGGAAGTTTTATATAGTAAATTGTAACTCTAGATGCCTGCTTCTGTACAGGGAACTGCAAACCACTGCTGTACAGCTCAGCACAGGCTATATGAGATGAATTAGAGAGAAAAACAATCAGTAATTAGTAAAAAATAGATTGTATATATATATATATATATATATATATATATATATATATATATATATATATATATATATATATATATATATATATATATATGGATCTACTTTAGTAGATCGAATTAACAGAAGACCTAAATTTACAAAACAAAGATGAGAAGAACAAATGTTTACGACAGCGACAGTGCACAAGATCGGACCTTAGAACATAGAACTACCTATGTATGTTGAATGCAGATCACAGTACAGTGAGGACTGGGAAACCTACCCTTTTCCTCACTGCAGTGTGATCTCGGAGTAGGTATATATAATTTGCAGATATGTGTAATTTTTTTAATATTTTTCTGGCTTCCTCCCACCCCCTGAAAATTATATATACCGACTCCGAGATCGCACTACAGTGAGGAAAAGGGTAGGTTTCCCTGTCCTCACTGTACCGCGATGAGCATTCAACATATATATGTAGTTCAATGTTGTAAGTTCTGATCATGTGCACTGTTGCTATTGTAAATGTTCACTCTTCTCGTGTCGGTTATATAAATTTCAAACTTCTGTTAATTCGATCTACTAAAGTAGATAAATATTTGGGCACGTGTGTGTGTGTGTGCTGTATATATATATATATATATATATATATATATATATATATATATATATATGTATATATGTATATATGTATATATATATATATATATATATATATATATATATATATATATATATATATATATATATATATATATATATATATATATATATATATATATATATATATATATATATATATATATATATATATATATATATATACATATATATATATATATATATATATATATATATATATATATATATATATATATATATATATATAAGTATAAGTCTCAGATCCTGCAGCAGTTCACAATTCTGTCACTATTATGAGTGATACTGCAAGACTAAGGTTCCCAGACTAAGTAAAATGCAAACAGAACCAAAAATCATGGTTGTGCTATCTCAGAGCCATAATACGTACATAGTATGAGAATAGGGGTAGAAAGGAGTTTGCCCCCTGTGAAAACAGTAATTTTCAATTTTTGTTTTTGATTTGTTTTCTTTCTTTCTTGCTTTTTTTTTTTTGAAATGATATCAAGGTGTTGGATTACAGGATTTTCTAGCCTGGAAGGTTGTTGATACTTTTGTTTTCTGTGAACTAGCTTTATTAAGCCGACACAGTTATATTTTTTTTAATCCCCATCTATTCCTCTGTTAAGTATCACAAGCCCTTTAACATCCGCCTGAATTATTACCAATTCTCACAGGTAGAACCAGTTTTGTAGCACAGTGGGATAATGCTCTGACCATGACCGAGGCAAGGCAGTTTGTCTCACCAGCCTGGGTGCCGGAGGTATTGGCATGAGAGGGACAAATGAGGAGGAAGGGTTGGGTACACATGTCTACGGAACATACTTCACATCAGAATCCCTGGCAAAAAGTAAAGAAAACAAGAAGGTGATTTCTCATGGGTTACTGGAGCCAATGACAGTTGCATTACTCATGAAAGTGGATGACACATTTCCTAGTGGCCCACTACTCAACCCACCCCTTGGATGTCTACAAGTATGTTTTGGGAGAAATCAGGGATATAAATAGAAAACCACAAACCCCTGCAGAGATGATGACACCACTCACAGCGGATTTGTCTTTTGCCTCTAAAGGATGCCATATGCCAAACAGAGCCAGGGAAAGGAATGGGTCAGTAGCTTGACCATGGCGGAAGGCACAATCAATAGCTTGAACATGGGGGAAGGCACAATCACTAGTTGGAGAGTCCAGCATAAAGAATATTCTCACAGATGGGCTTGGGTATGATGTCTGTTTTGAAGGACAGCACCCCCTTCATGCTCCAGTGGCTGTCAATAGTGGAATATAATTTCCAAGCACCAATGGGGAGGGGTAGTACCTACACTCACCTGAATTTCCAGTATCATAAGTGAGGGTGGTCTCTGTTGAGCATTGACACTTACATGAATGGCTTGCAATAATTTAAGTATGTATGCATTTATTTATTTATTTACTTATTTATTTACTAATATTTGATTAAAAGTCTAACTGGCTAGCTTCCATTTTAAGCAGAAGCCCGGGGGGGGGGGGGGGGGCTCCAAAGTATTACAGAAACATTTTAAAAACAATAATTTTACAATCTTCAAAAATAATACAAAAACATCTGCAGTTTAATTATACTAAATTAGACACAATGTGAAAACATTGTTTAAGAATGAATACAATGAGTTAATATTTAGAGGAATTTTACCCAATTTAGAGCAAATTAAAGGTATGTTAGTATGAAGGGGAGAATAAAAAACAAGGTTATGGCATATTCAGATAAAGAGTCAAGGCAGAGAAATTAACTGAAGTAAGGAAGTGAAAGTCTCCCTAGTTTTTGATATTTTTTATGGAATTTTGTATATTCAAGTCAATCAAGTTTAAGATTAGCAACCATTGTCATCCCTAATAATTTGCTAGCAAAGTGACTTTAATGGCTGTATTAAGAGAGAGGATTTTAAATTTATTTTTTTCATGAGAGAGGGCTATGGGGAAAAAAGAAGTTTGTTCTTTGGTTTGAGCATGTGTTTGAGTTACACATCTATGTCTCACTGGCCATTAATGCTTCCTGAGTAATTTTTTGGAGATATGACAGTTGATCTGATGTGCATATAAATGTAGTGTCATTTGTGTATTGTATTAGGAAGGCCTGTTGTGTGGATGTGTGAAGGGTGTTGGTGAGAATGTTAAAGTGGGGACCAAGAATAGAGCCTTGCGGCACACTGGTGGTGACTGGGAGGTAAGGACAGAGAGGGGAGTGCTGTTTTCTGACTGCCACTTTCTGAACAAGTACCTTTTGAACCACAGAAGGGTTGGTTAAGATAGACCTAGTAAGGACATTTGAAGTAGAAGTTTGCTGTGAGAAACTGTGTTAAAATCTTTAGACAAGTCTAAAATAAGAAAGAGGCTATTATGCCCTTATTGCAAGCTTTATTGACAGTTAGAATTGCAGTGTTAGCACTATGGGAGGGATGTAAACTGTGCTGCATGGGGGATGCGAGTTCCTCCTGTAGGTGGTAGGTTAGCAATTGTTTTTGAATATATTTTTCAAGTATTTTGGAGAGGGGGATAAGATTGCTATAAGCCTAAAGTTTGTGATGTTTGTTGAACTTCCTCATTTATGTAGAGTAATAACGGGAGGATTTTTGGGATGTTCCAGTTAATATATGATAGGACAGTAGAGTATTTCTGTGTTAAACTTGGATAGGCTGCCTGTTGTTTTATAAACATGCTGTTTAAGGGGATGTGTGAGCTGTCTGATTGTACAGAATGGGAGATGATCACTGAAGTCAGACATTGTGCCTGAGGTGGTGTATGTACCAGGGTCTGATACTAAGATCCAGTCTAATAGTGAATTTGATGCTGTGCTTTAACGTGTAGGGCTACTAATTTGTTGTGAAAAACCAAATAAGTTCACACTAGATATAGGGGAATTAGAGTTTATGTCCAAGCAAATGATATTGGCATCGCCTAGCAACATTTTTTCTTGTGGAATTATTATGGATATCCAATGCAAGATATATTTTAGTGCAGCTGTACTGTAGCCAGGAGGGATGTAAAGGACAGTAATGTACATTAGTTTCTATTTGTTTATTTTCAACAAAGTAATAAGAAGCTCTGCTGAACTGAATTTTGGTATTGGTTTGTTGTGAGTGGAAATGTGGTAGTTGTTGGGAAATATTAAAGCAATACCACAAACTTTCCTCTTTATATGGTCAGTATAGATGATAGCCATGGGGTGTAATTTTGGAGTCATTTATGCTTGGTTTAAGCCAAGTTTCAGTTATTGTGAAAATATCAGGCTTCTGTTGGGTAAGCATGCATGAAGGTCAGTAGTTTTATTTTGTATGATTCTAATATTTATGGCAGCAAAAGTGAGGGTTGGGAAGATGACTGCTGTGGGGTCAGAGTAGTGTGTGGAAGGGAATTGTTTTAATGTTGTTTGTGATAGGTAGGTGGGACCAGGATTAGGTTTAATGTCTCCTAGGAGGATTTTAGTATATTGTATATTACTGATTCTTATTTTTTTTAGATAGTTTTTCACATAATTTTATTTTGATTCAAGTTAAAATGGAGTTAGTCTATATTTGGGGTAAAGGTGAGGGACACCATTAAATAGGTTTGGTGCAATATGTGGAGAGTTTAGGGAGGAAGTATGGCTAGGTGGATGTGTCAGAGACAGAGAGATGTTGAGAGTTGTTATTGAGTCATGGTAGGATGAGAGATGGCCCAGCAGCTGGAGATGAACAGAGTATAAACTGAGGAGCAACGTGATTAAGTAAGGGATCTGTATGCTACAGTTAGCAGGTAGGGGAAAGCAGGGATCAAGAAAGAAGCAAGAAGTTGCAGGGCTGTAGGATAACTAATTATTTTGCCAAAAGAATACTGCAGAGGTGTTAACTGTTGGTGGACTGCCAGAAAGATTGCAGAGACTTGAGTTGCACAAATTATTTACAAGTAGGTTACTGACTAAACAAAGACCGTAATGGTAAATTAATATTAAGATGTGGAAGTACGGAGCAGAGATTAATTGTCTCTTGAATGCGAGAAACAGTTGTACAAATACACGAGTTTCTCAAAAAATGTCTGTGGCAACTGTCAGATTAAACACATACAGCAGATGTATTTATTCTGCTGCTTAGGTAATGTATATACTGGGAACAAGAAAACCCCCTGCCTGGTAGCAGTAGTGAAATTCAAAGTAATTAACAGTAGCAGTAATTTAAACTATACCCAATGTGCTTTCACATTTTTAGTTACAGCAAAAGCGCGCAAAATGTATATTAAAGCAGACAACGGAATAAGCAAAGAATAGATAACAAAAGAGAGAGGTTCAGGGAGTTAATGGTACACTTCTAAGTAATACAGCAGTCGATAGGATTTGACATTTAGTTAACAGCAAGCTTATAGACAGTAATATGGCAGTTGATTTGACAGTAAGTACAGTAAAAGCACACAGAAATCAATATAAAGCATTTGTGACATAACATTCAGTTAATTATAAGTTTATTGATATTACTGCAGCAGTCATTATGTCTTGACATTCAGTACAATAAAAGCCTACAAAGATCAATACGAGGCAAAGGACAGAGTGTGCAGGTTTGGGAAGCATCAGAGTCGTTCATAAATGTTTTGGCTAATACTTTAAAGATGTTGAATAAGAATTAGCTAGAGTACATATTACATATCTGTGTCATAATGTGAAACAGACCAAGCCAGGAAATTGCAATACTAATATACAAGGGAGAGTGTCTGCCTGTTTAACACATTAAATATAATGAAATAAAAACAGAAAGGCTATAAGTTGAGAAATAAAGTGCCACTATGATACTCAACGATGACCAGGTAAGGTCTATAGATAGAAAGAAGCTTGTTTTTACCACAAGAATTTTAGACAGCATAGTAAAACAGAGAAGGAGACTGAAAGGCACACTGAAAAGTAAAAAAATGATACAGAGTAAGAAGGAATGGGGGACAGTAGTAAGAGATGCTCTGGTAGCAGTTAGGAGAATATAGATGATAAAAAATTTCGTTAACATTTGTAGCATTATGACAGAAGAATGAAAGTAAAAACACTGAATGCGTTTGTGACGACTGGGGAGAGATGGGCGAAGGCTGCCAGCCTAGTCAAATAGAATTTGATATATAATTCTATCAACTGTATAAATAAATGTAAAATACAGGCTTGTGTTTTTAAATGTAGGAAAACACTGTGAAATATGGAACTGCAAAATATGTGACAACATTGCACTCTACTGGCACAGTGAAGCATGTTGTACCCTTTCATGTTAGAATTTGGCCCGAGGGCAGCTGGATGAAGATTTCATGCCCATTGTAAGGCTAAAGTTTTGACTAGAATTTAGATGTGGAAGGTGCTTTTATCGCTTTAGATTCTGTTAGCATATACATGTGAAATGTCTTGTTTCGTTGTACATTTCTGAGGAGGGGTTAGATTGCTAATTAATGCAGTTTGTGGCCTGAGAACTCAGATGCAATATGAATACTGGGAAAACCTAAGTGTCAAAAATGATGTAATTTTGGGAGGGCCTTAGAGACATGTTTGTTAGTAATGTTTAAATACTATTTCTCACAAGAGACTAGGAGCATTTTGACTTGGAAATCTAACTTACCAGCACTGCCTATGCTCTTTATGTATGTAAGTAGGATTGTAGCACTGTGTTTTCTCTAAGATTAGCTAAAGATTAGAAAGTTAGATTAAGTATTTTTCTGTGTAATCAGATCTTTCCTACGATATTATTTTAAGTTTCTGTGTGATCTCTGAACTCTTAGCTATCTCTGTGGTGTAGTAGTTTTGTCTTGTGTTCTAATTATTTATTATTAAATATTTTTAAAACTTTCTACCTGTGACTGGTTTGTGTAGAGATGAAGTATGCTTTAGAGTACATTATATATTTATAGAGTTTACTGTCTAAACCTTCCAATAAGCCTTAGACTATATAGTCACATTACCATTGGATATTAATATTGCACAGTAATAATTGGACACCCTTTTAAGGGCCTTTTATTAGCTGATATAATTAACTGGGTGGTGGCAGTAATTACTACCGTATAGTCTGGGTAAAGGGGCACAGCTGGAGAATCTGTGTCAGCCTTTTCCAGGAGTGTCTGTGAAGTTGTATAAATACTTATCTCAAAGTGTGTGTGTGTTGTGTCAGCTACCTGGGCAGGGACACGAAGCACTGGTTGGACAGATTGGGTACTGGAGGTCCTAGCTTGCCCAGTTAGACTGAGACCTGGATCCTATAGCTGTGCAAGTGGGGAGTCTTATTGGGGATCTAGTGAGCAAGAGAGCAGCCAGCCCCAGACTGACTGTGATCTCTGTGTGCACTTAAGGGAAATTGTACTTTACTGTGTATATTAGTTATCCTTTCCTCTTCTATGAGACGACCTCCCTGGTGTTAGTGGTGAGGATTGAGGCTCCTTGATTGCTGGGCCAGGGCACGGTCATCACAGTGTTAACCAAAACCAGTCCATGGAACATGCAATATACATTATTGCTTAATTAATAGTGTTAAACATGCCCTTAAAGACCCACTCCTTAAACTGTTAAACCTAAGTTTAACTACTGGTTTTGTCCCTGATGAGTTGCGCACTGCAGTTATGGTGACTCTCCATAAGGGTGGTCTTACAACTAACCTGGGTAACTACAGGTCTATCAGCCTTACAAGTTTCATCTGTAAAGCTATTGAAAGTATTATAACTGACCTTTTCAACTACAATATTAAGAATGTTATTAGACTTGACCCCTCCCCAACAATTTGGATTTGTGAAGGGTAGATCCTGTCTATTAAGTCCATCTTTGAAAGTGCTACTGAGGCTGAATATGGTGACCATGCAGTACCCACACTGCATTTTGATCTGGTGAAAGTCTTTGACACATTTCCCATGTTGGCATCATACAGACGTTAAACACTTTAAAAAGTGACCCCTACATGTTATGATGGACAGCAAACTGGCTGACAGACAGAACCCTCACACTGTAAGTTGCAGGTGTTTCATCAGAAAACATGTACTGTCCCTCAGGGCTATGTGCTGATGCCTCTCATATTTCGGACTTGCTTCTAAGATGACCAAGCAGAGAGCCAAGACCTCTGGCTAACAAAGCTTGCTGCAAACTGGGTATTGTTGTTAAATTAACCTATGATACCCACACCCTTCAGAATTAACTCTTTCTCTCTCTCTCTCATAAACTCTTAGTGTTGGGATCAAATTCAATGCTGAAAAGCACAGTATCATCACTTTTGAAAGACAACCCCTCTCCTGATCATACTATATAAACAACATACCACTACAAAATGAAAATATAATCAGGAACCTTGTAACTTTGGTTGATAACTCCTCTCTTTTGACCATCAAGGGATGATGGTTTTTAGGAAATCACTTTATTTAGCAAATCTAATTTCCAAATAAATATCATAAAGGTCTAAAGAGGTAATCCCACCCTCATACTCAGCAGTGATAAGACCAGTTATTGCGTACAACTGCCATTTTTGGGATGCCTTTCACTAAATATATTAAACAGAAAGACCCCAAAGGTTCATAACCAAAATGTTTACTCTGAGCTACCAAAAGGGGCTGGAAGTGAACTGCTAAGGTACAACATAAGACTACAATAGATCTAAACATATTATGATATAATAAAGCAAACATATTTCAGGATATTAAAAGAGGTTCTTCATATTTTGAGGGGACTGCAAAAGATGTATACCTTTTTTGCTTTGATTTAACTCCCATAATAAATGTATGCACTGCAGAATCAAGTGGAAGTTGGGGTTTAGCGGTTTCATAGAGCCAAAAAATTACTATAATGCCTTCCTTTGCAAAGTCTATTTCAGGGCAGCCTGTACCATTGTAGATATGTGATATCATACGTATCCACATAACACCTGAGCAGAATCAGGTAAAGGCAAGGATAGTAATGTTAAAGCCAACAATTCCCTCTAATTTCTCACTTTGCAAAATTTGTTTCAATGAGATCTGAAATGCTAACATCTCAATATGCTTATAGTGGGAGTAGGCTTAATATGCTGTAGGTGGGATGGGGTTTAGCGGAATGTGTATTATCGGTCAGGAAGTTAATGAAGACATTAGGCAAATGCATAGGAAAATTTAGTAACACAGTACAGGAGCTAAATAAGTAAAAGAAACAATGAAATAAAAATGAAGACAGAAAGCAAAGGGCTTATTACAGAAGCCAGAAGAAATGAGAAAGTATCAGAAAATTATAAAGGATACCATAATCAAACAATTTCTGGGTCATGGCTGAAAAGGGTCTTTGGACTAGCCCACCTATCCAGATACCAAATAGTAAATATATATGAACAAAAAATACACAGTGGTAAATGGGACTTTGGCATTAAAGTCTGGAAACATATGTGGGTGAATATAGCAAAAAAAGTGACTATATTACAGTTCAGTATGGGTATGGAATACTATACTCCAAACAGCTATGCAAATGCAACAAACGTGAAATTATTTTTTTACTAACTGTTTAACTGTAAAGGTGTCATAAGCTGCAGTCCAAAAAAATAACGCAAATAATAAAGAACATGAATTGTTTTTTGCAAAAAAAAAAAACAGTAACCCCTTACAAAACACAATAACAGTTTCAAATACTTTTAAATCCCGAAATACCAAAATCTCGAGTTTTGAGACACTGAACTTAAAACATCGAGATTTCGGTATCTCGAATTTTAAAAGTGGAAAAAAACAAAACATTAACTAAAATAACGTGTTTGCAGGGGTGCAAGCCCCCCTGCACCCCCACACCCCCTACTTAAATATACCAACTCCGAGATCGCGCTACCATGAAGAGAACGGTAAATGCAACAGGAGCATTACCATTCTCTTCACTGTGATCTCGGAGTTGGTATAATTAAATATTGGTGCATGAGGGTGCAGCCCCCCACATTGGGAGTGCAGGGGGGCTCGCCCCCCCTGCAAACACATTATTGTAGCTGTGTTTATTTTTTTTTTTTGTCCACTTTTAAATTTCGAGATACCGAAATCTTGATGTTTTGAATTCGGTATCTCAAAACTCAAGATTTGGTATTTCGAGATTTAAAAGTGGACCCCTCAAATACATCCGCCTAAAGCTGCATATTAAATTCCATACAAAATCACTATAAGCTGGCACCTCAACTTACTTGCCTTCAAATGAATTTAAATATAACTATTCATACATATTCGCAGCCGAAGCTTATACAACTGAAAAAAAAATCATGTGACCCAAACATTAACTTCACTTAAAAAACAGTTGTTTTAAATATATAAGTTTCACAACAAAACTTTATCTGGTAAACTGGTATTTAAACTGGCTGGAACAAGTATTACACTGATAACATAAGTTGCCTACATTTTATCTAAATGTATTTTGTTTGCTAGTCCAAAATTTACACTGTTTGAAAACAAATATAACTGTACATTGCATGCTTAGAGTATTCACTATATTAACATCATGAAAATGTTTAGCTTTTGGGTTTCTGAAAATGCAATTATCAGTTCCTCTAAAACGTTGTAATCCGTTAAGATACATATGTATAATGACCTGATGGTATTACGTACATAGCATAGGCTAAAACTGCAATTTGTACAGTAAATTATTGTTTTTTACTGATGGCATTGTTCCTCACCATCTGTTTAACATTACTGATTCAACTGGTACTCTGCATATTTACAAACAGCACATCTAAAACATATATGTGTACCATTTTAGAGAGATGGTCAGAATGTGCCATGATGTCTAACAGGATTGATCCGATGAGGAGAGAGGCTTGTTACGTATAATATTTGCAAATAAAAATATGTCAAAATGGTTTGTTTTCATTTATATAAATATATGATTGCCTATGTCATAAGTAATAATTCAATAAAGATTTTTTTTTATTAAAAAAATTGGAGAGAAAAAAAGTATTGCCCAAATTCCTACCATTTAGTATAAAACTGCAAAACTATGGGGTAAGCAGTTTGATAAAACTGGAAGGCTAATTAAAAGTAGCTATCTCCTTTTAAAATAATCAGTTTCCTGACTGTAGAATATACCAGCAAAAAATCCTGTTCATTTTGAAGTATATTTCTAGGTTATGTATGAATAAATTCATGGATATTTTTGCCCCTCTACACCTGACTGGGTATACCAAATGTTTTAGAATAACAATCTTTCAAACTCAGGACTAGGTGTGGAAGAAAATATTGTTGAATAATATGGAGGAACATATATTATCGAGCATAATACACATTCCACATGATGCAAAAACCATTTCCCATGTTAAAGCTTTGTTCTGAACATTATATTTTTAAGAATTGTATTTTAAGATAAATTAATGTATATGACGATTACTTTTTAATTTTTAATTATCGTGCTTTGAATATGTATCTTTAAGTGCAATGGAAGGCATATAAGTGTAGGTTCGGTATTATCCAGCAATGTCTTATTTCTATTCTGTATGGAGTTGTTGCTGAAAATTAAATAAAACTGTTTTTGTGTTTTCTTAGAAAAAAAAGCATATCATTATTTTGCACTTCAAAGCATTGCATATAAAATAGAGAAAAAATGTGTGTGTGTGTATGTGCATGATACAAGTCAACATGAGTTAAAATGAATTAAGTAGTACTAAAGGGCTGCTTTCAGAGTAGCCTATCAACATGTGACCATTACAGGTACGAAGATGTAATCATACACTGCACAGGTACCGAGGCACATCCCTTGGCACCTGTCCAAAAAACACAATTTAAGATTATACAGCTCTTGCATATTGTCTAACAGCTATACAAATGAACTGCACTGAACTACTCAGACAGTGCATGGAGAATGAGATATGTATATGTAAATGGAACCCCCATCAAGACAAAAAAAAAATCTAAGTTCAGATGACATGCCCCTTGACCCCAGATTTGCTCCAGTCCTGAGTCACAGCCCGATAATTCTTTTAGACTCTTATCACTGTCCTTTCTCTGAGGGTGACCCACCTCTATTACTGCCACTATTATCCTAACTTTGTGTGTGTGTGCGTGTATGTGTGTGTGAGATCCCCAACCAACTTTATTAAACTGATTGTTTATAGCTCTGATAAATATCAGTAGCATGTGTTTATGTACATGAACTTAATGAAACTTATTTGAGACAGAGTTACTGCACTGTGTCCTCTGAAACACAACATCAAGCTAAGCCCTGAAATAACTTTCAGGACATCATTGCAGAGATGCCTGCAAAAACAGTATACTGTAGATACTATGTAGGCAAAGTTTCTGGGACATGCATTTGAAAATTCTGTTATTGACTCTTGCAAAAATTACATTTCTATATTCAAAAAAAAACATAAAATTAGTATTAGTTTTTGTAGTTTTGAATTCACTTCCATTGTAAACGTAAGTTTCCTGTGAATGAGTTAGCAACAGTGGCAAAGAGGAATAAAGCCTTAGCTATAAACCTTATCACATCAACAGTGACCTAATGAGCTAGAGTCAATATTCACACTGTGACTTGATGTACAAAATGAGAAATGGGGGATGATGCTGATAATGTCCAGGTAACCTACATTTGGCTAGCAGCTTAAGTGCTTGAAAGGAGGAGTGGAGCCAGCCCCCCACACACACACACACACACACACACACACACACACACACACACACACACACACACTCTGCCACTACCCCTTGGAAGAAGGGTGGCAGTAAGGAAACAGACCCCCCCACACACACACACGCACACACACTACCCCATGGAGGAGGGGCGATGATGCAGTGGGTAGTCTGGGGTAAAGCTCATTAAGCCACAAATAAGTGGTAGACTTTATACTGACTATGCAGATGCATAGACTCACAAGGGGAAGGCATTGTGGACCATAGTGGTCAATAATGCCTCTACCATTGGACAGCTCTTGCCTCTCTGGGTAAAATTCCAAGACCACAGAAATTAATAGGTAATGTGCAATCGAGAAGGGGAGGTTTGATGGTAATTATGTATGAGGGTAAAAATAACCTAAAAAAAAGATTCCTCTGAATAAAGTTGTTTTAAATTTTCCTACAGTATTTATGATTTGTAAGATATTAACATTTTTACAGTATAATCTAGAAAATGTTCCTATCAGAAATCTTTAAGAACTCAGTTGGCATTCCCATTATGGTCTGCAGGAATCAAATTAATCAATGCTGCACAGGGTGCAAACAATTAGAAGTTTCAAGTTATTTGTCAAAGTGACGAGTTTGAATAAAATACATAAAACAGAGTATTTTGAAATTTGGGGATTACTGATGTAAGGTTACATTTCCAATAAGTCAACAATGTTGCCTAGATTTTTATGATTGCACTAGTAGCTGTATTCCCACAAATGGGTATACATTTCTGGAAGAAGACAGGACAGTTCTACTGATTTATTTTGCTTACTGTTGAAAACTGCCCATTTTAACTCAGAAGGAGAGATAAGAAACACATTTACAGAACAGACCTTGCAGTTAGCAACTGCATTTTTATGATGCATACAAAACTGGCCTGGAGAAGTTAAGGCTCCCTCTACCAGGTCAGTACCTACAATGGCAGTCATCTTTAGAAATGCATGCGCCTAAAGTATTTGAAGCTGCCAGTTGGAAAACAATTCAAAGACAAAGATTTTCTAAACATTACAAGACTAATGTCCAACATAGTGGTAGAGAAGGATTATCTCATGTTTTCAAGTTGTCAAAGGCTTTGGTTTCTGCTCATATCTCAAAAACACACAGCTATGTGAATTGATTTTAAAATGGCCCAAAATCTAAAGGTGTGTGTGTGTGTGTGTGTGTGTTGTGTTTTCCATACTGGACATACATACTCCTACAATTTGTTCATTGTCTTATCCCTTTTGTTTGCTGAGGGTGGGTCAACACTCTCTGCAACCCTGAATATTCTATAGGACATGTTATGGATAATTAATTCACATAGGGGAGCTAAACATACATAATGGGTGCTATCCCATTGTAGCAGTGGTCTTTATATATTAACGTCTTGGCTTATGTAAGCATACGTTTTATTAAATGGGTAGCTGGACTAGTCAAAGGATCTTTTCAGTCAAGACCTGGAGCAAATGCCAAAGACAGTAGTTTAAAACAGAAAAAAAAAATAATTTAAACAATTGTAAAGCAACAACAGAACAAAATTGCTAAAACAATTGAATTTAACACATTTTAAGCAAAAGTGAGAGAAAAACAGCTGAAAATGTAAATGAAACATAATAATTCACTTATCCGTGTTCAAATCAGACACAATACAGAACCTTTGTCTACATGTACAATTATGCAATAAGCAAACAAGAAATGGCAGGTTGACAGCTGTGTATTTGTCAGGAAATGTAAGTTGGGTAAAGAGGATAATGTAACCACAATGTAAAAGTAGGTATACTGAACAAGACAAAATCTGAAGTTAAGGGAACATTAGAATATAGTGATATACTTGTTTAGGCATTTGATAGTGATAGGAATGTGGACGTCTAACAACAATAAAGGTAGATTACAATAGAAAGGCAGATACATAATGAAAATAAGGTATAGTGAAATACAGAAAAATATAGACATTGTAGGATTCTACTTACATACATGTAATAGTCTTATCCATTGCAGATAAAAGCAAAAATAGAAAGCTAATTGGGAAGTAATGTATTAAGATCAATAGAAGTTAGATATGTAAGAAAACCTGTAAAAGAAATCAATACATTTCTTCTTTTACCCATTGTCTTTGAAACAGGTACATTTATATTCCTCTTATAGGTGAGCCTAGATATTTTCTTCTCAAAAGGATAATATTTTTAGTTTTTCTAAAACCATCCATCAAATTATTCAAACTGGTTTTAAAGGTTGCTAGGGATGTATTCTGCTTGATAAATAAGGGCAGCCTATTTCAGAAATAGGGGATGTACTGGGATAGGTATCTGTCACACTAACTGGTGTTGTTTATATAGTAGTATAGATTTAGGTGTCCAGAACTGGGGTTTTCTTTAAGACTGGTTCTACTTAGGTGAAATAATTCAGAGTTTTGGGTCATTCACAGCATGGAGATCATGCCTTAGGAGTCTGTATGACACTAAGGGATGGGGTCTTAGTCTATTAGAGTAGCTAATGGTACTGGGACCCAAGATACTTTTGGAGAGGATTCATTAAATTTGTCAAACTTGTTTAGGTGTTTAGTGAGGTATGAATCATGAGGAGTACTATATTAAGTGATAGGCCTGAAAAGGGAAGAACAAAACGGGACTATAACTTCTTTGAACATGAAGAGATCCCAAAAGGATAATTTGTGCAAGATAGAAGGATTTTCTCACTACCACAAAGACATGGTGGTCAAAACACTGTCTGTTATCAGCATACCCAGCCAAGTCATTGGTGACAGTGTCAAATTTAAGTGCAATGTCATTGATATAGTAAGCAGTCATGATGCTAGATTTACCAAAAGAAACTATACTGTATTTCTTAGTATTGATGGAAAGCCAATGATTAATATATTAAGCATTTGCTTGGTCAAATACAGCTTGCTTAAGCCCATTATGAAGAATCTGAGCACCAGAAAGGGATCTGATAACTTCCCAAAGATTGCAATCATCAGCAAACTTGATTAGCCATAGTCCCTTGATATGAGCTTTTTTTGAGAAAAATATATGCTAAAGAAGAAAAGGTCAAGGACAGAACCCTGTGAGACAACAATAGTGACGTTTTGTTGTATAGAACAAATATTCTCAGCCTCAAGGATATGGGTTGCATCAGCCAAACAATTATTTATCCAGTAAACTATGTATGGGTTAATGTTGTGTTGGGAGAGTTTGTCAATAATCCCAGCATGGGAGATAGTGTCAAAAACCTAGGCAAGGTCCAATTAAGCAATGTGGACTGTACATTCCTTATCCATAGCTTCAGTAACCTTTTTAAAGAACTCAGAACTCAGCCAGGTTCAGCTATATTCTATTCTATAGCCTTGCAGATAATAGCAGTAAGACTAACTGGCATGTAATTTACAGAAGCAGTAGCAGGGACACTTTTAGGCATAAACATCACGACTGCCATTTTACACACCCAAGGGCCATAACCAGTAAAGAGAATCAGATTGAAGAGTTAAGAGATGGTTTTATTATGTTGGACTTTACACTTCTCAGCAGACATCCAGAGGTATTGTCAGACCCACTGAAGTAGTAATTTTAATTTAGAAAGTGCCAAAATGACTTGGTTTAAACTGATCTCAGGAGAGGGTATGCGACATACCTCTCAACTGTCCAGATTTTTGTGTTATATTTTTGGTCTGCTCCTCATAAGATTTGTGGGTTCCTTGATTTTTGTGGCAAATCACTGAGGACTGAATTCAGTAAATAATAGCAGGCATTTGAGTTTCAGACTCATAGCCTTCAGAAAATGCATAGTAACACACCTTATTTCTGTGGCGTTGTCCCTCCATTATTTTTGTGTTTGTCCAAATTGTTTCTGCTAAGTTGAGAGATATGTTGTTTGAAGGGGAATGTTGTAAACAGAGGGAAGGGTGGATAGAGTGAAGCTTGATGAAATGTGTCCACAAGAATATTAGCAAAGACCTTGAAGTCAAAAAAGGGGGTACTAATGTCTTACTCCTTTGCCTTTCAGGTCACACATATAATGAGTTTTAATAGACATTTGGGTGATGTCACAAATAAGGCAGAGCAGGTAGAAATGCATTGGATCATTAGCTTGCAGTCTGATAAAGGTCATAGTCTTAATTAGTGTGTCTCGCCAAAGGCTCACTTGGGTTCTAGGAGTTTTTATAGGTAATTTCTGATACACTGTATAGGTTAACTGCATGTTTAAATCAGTTCTGTGTAGCTGTTACTCCATGGTCTGATGAAGTATGTTTGTAGATGTGCAAGCACTTACCTTCTTTTATATGTATTTTTCTTTCTTTTTATATGGCGTTTTAAATTTGGATTAAATATTTTAACCTGCACAGTGAGGCTGTGTTCCATTCTGCTTCTTTTGCTGTTTTTTTATTTGTTTTGAAGTGGAGTACTGGTAAACTCGAGACAGAACCTTTTTTTCTCTCTTGATGTGGTAGTTCCACCAGGTGGGCTTAGTTTTGAACATGACATCATGCTTATGTCTGTCTGGTATGGGTGTCTCAGAGCACCTGTCCAATATGGAGTAAAATTTGAGGAGAAGGAAGCAGCCTCAGTTACTCAGTTACAAGATTTGTTGTGGTGATATACCATTTGTCATTATCAAAAAGACTGGTAAATAGTAAATAATTGGTCTTGGAGAAATCATTGATTGTAAAGAAGTTATTAAGGGCCCCAAAGCATATTCTCATAAAGACAATCATAACAAGATGGTCAGATTTGACCAGGAAGAAAGTAACAAATGTGGTGGTGCAACTGGAAAAAATATTTATGAGTACAAGGTCAAGAAGATTGCTACTTCTGGATGATAGGGAGAAAACTTGATCAAGTGTATTGGCATTTATGACATTCAAAAATCTCTGGGCATATATATATATTTTTTTGTAGTATATATTTGCCAGTTTGAGAGCAAGTAAAGTCACTCATAAGAAAGGCATGTGCTACAATGGTTAACTTACCTAACTGTTTTAGGTATTACCCATGCTCTGAGAAGGCCACGGATGGGGATATATAATTAGCTTTAATATGATAATTAATGTTGAGTGTAAATAGGACTTCAACACGTTCCAGGTTTGTAACATAACATCTTCTGAGAGACAGGATATGAATAAATACAGATACTTCCCCACAGCTGCTGATGGACCTGAATGCATAGTGGGCATTATACCCTATAATCCAGAAGCCTCTCTCACTACCTTGACACCAAGCTTCTGTGATTGCACAAATATTGATGCTTATTAGGTCAAGGAAGACCTCAAGTTTAGAGATCCCTTTTTCTTTTTGTAAAAATATAAAATGAGTATAATCTCTTGACTATTAACAATACAGGAGTGCACATCATGACCTCCTGTAACTTTTTGTTTACCACTTTGTTCTAGCAATTAATGTTTCTGAGATGTAAGCATTTACTTGAAGCATGGTCTCACAACATGATTTATGCAAAATAAAACATTCTGGACACATTAAGCATTTTTTATTGAAGTCTTCAGGCTTTGAGGGCTGCAATCAGCAACTGCTGCATAGCTTTCACAGGTAAAGTATAATGCTAATCATTTTTATCCCTGTTTTACTATAAATATTTGCAAACCGTTAATCATAAGCTATGCAGTGATGGTTGGGTTACCCTTTTTTTCCTATTACAACATATTCTTGGTAGCATCATGAGATTCAACAAAATTTATCAGTCACCATTCCTGTGTCTATAAGATAAAATAGTTATATCCTCCATCAGTGTATGTAAAAAATACAACGGCTATATCCCGTTTGTCAGTTACGTATACTGTCTGTAGTTTATCCCACTTCAGACTATGGTTATTAATGCATGCACATATTTTTAAAGTGTTTTCTTTTCACTTTTAATTCTACAAAGCAGCCAGGAAATCTATTTTCTTCACTATATACAATTTATCAAAATGATGCAAGGAGGGGCTCCAAACTGTCAATGATGACTGTGTGATAGTCAACATTAGAGTTTTAACGGCATAATGATAATTTGGTGCTGAAAATGTATGTTTAATGGTGGGGTTCACAGCAAATTAAAATGGCAATTGAGTGGCTTAACTAATATTTGAGACAGATTCTGTGAGAGGGCTTTCTTTTGAACTGATAACACATTTTTTTCTGAGAACAATTCAATGGCTGTCTATTACAATTCTAGTTTATGTTGGAATTTATATATTGGCCAAGGCTGCTTGTCATTTAGAAAAAACAGATATGATTACACTGCTATACAATGAATTCAAATATCTGAAGCCTAATTTAAACACATGTTCATTTGCTAAAGACATCATTTAGTTGAAAATAAAAAAAAAAATCTACTTACTTGATCGAACTGATATTCCGAATTTGGCATTGTCGCTTTAAAGGAATGTCAAAAATCATCACCACGATGTCCGCATTCAACCAAATTCAGAATGTCAGTAGGTGATGTCAGATCCTCAGGCATTTGTGCTGAAGCTGCCGTATGAATTATAAACCTACAGCACAAGTGTTTACACTACTATTTGCTAATGTGCATTTGAATAATTTCAGAACGACATTACAGAAGATGGAAAAGATGTATTTGTCCATTCCAGGTTCATGTAAGTGCCGTTCCACATTTTGATAGTAAACCCTCTAGTTATAGACATTATATAATGTATATGTAGAATATAAACATTTAACTTGCAAGTATTTTTGCAGGGGACGCTGTCAGTCCACAATATGTAGCACACTTGTAGAAACATGATGGAAGCACATTCCCGTCAGGCACTTCCTGTGGTGATACAGGAGTATATTCCATCATTATATAGTACTGCCAGTCTACAACATGACTTTAGACTGTGGAAGGAAAGCTGAGCACATGAAGAAAACTCAGTGGATCAAGGAAATACATCCAAAGTCTGTAGAAAATGGATATATTATTTTGAAAATAAAGTTTTTTATTACTATTAACCAAGTTAAACGTGCAGGGTTTTTTTGTTTTGTTTGAACACTGTTACTTATTTTCTAAATACTCTGTTGTTTGCTTGTAGAATGGATGACGTTCACCATATAACCATAAGGCCAAGTTCTATTCATTTTTACAATATTATCTGGCAATTAATTAGCCATTACACTAGCACAGGTTACACTCAAAGACTGTAATGTGCCTCTTTTGGAAATCAAAAAGTTTCTTGTTAAAGATATTGTAATTATTTTCACAAATATCTTTAGGTAAGGCAGCAGGGTTGCTTAATGGTAAAAGCTCTGCCTCACAAACAAAGTGTCAGTGGTACAGTTCTGACCTACCATTACTGTCTGAAGTTTTCATGTTCTCCCTCGTGTTTGTGGGAGTTTTCTCTTGGTACTTCATTTTTTTGAACTTTCTGAAATATACCAATTGATTGGCTATGCTTAATTGTTTGTGTGTATGTATATATATATATATATATATATATATATATATATATATATATATATTGCATTTATCCAGAGCTTTTTTCTTTGCACCTCCCATAATATACTGATGGCCTGGCTGTGCTTAGTTGCTCTCATATATATATATATATATATATATATATATATATATATATATATATATATATGTGTGTGTGTATAGGTTCTAGAAACTTGCTTCTTGCCTCCTAATTTGCAATTTGTCTTTATATTTTATACCTTCACCTCATGTAGCTTACAAAACTAATTGCTTTGAAGTTGTAGAGTTGTTTATTGTGTATAATTCTAATGTGTTACTGCCAGTTCTTGTTATTACCTGAATCTTTACATACTACTTAGTATACGTCTTTTTTTAGTAAGTGTTCATGCTTGTTACTGTAATTATTTACTTAACTACTTTTGTATATATATTAGTGTACTTTACTGCTTTCATGTTTATTTTTCTTGCTTTGTTTTACTGTGGAGCTTTTCTCCCAGGGCCTCCACTGAAAAAGGGCTTTAGCCCAGTCTGACTAGCCTGATCAACAAATGTCAAATAAATAAATATGTGTGTGTACACACACATATATATATATATATATATATATATATATGTGTGTGTGCGTGTGTATATGTATGTATATGGATCTACTTTGAAATCCTGATGCCCATATAACCAACGTTCATTTATGCAAGATGAAAATAGCAAAAGATGGAATACCCGAATGTCAAAATTTTCTCTGGGTAAGTAAACACTTGCCTAAACATAAATAAAACATATACCAGGGTAAGTAAAACCCATCTAGCTGGGGGGGGGGGTGCTATTGTCCCCACACTCCCAACTATATACACCAACTTCATCATCACACTGCAGGGGAGAAAAGGGAATGTTTGGCAAGTGTTTACTTATTTGTATAAAGTGAAGAGTATGTGCCTATAGTCCTCAGTTCATTGCTACTTCACAGGAGAGGTAGACATGATGAGGCAGTGTGTTTGTTTTCTTTAATCTTTTATTTCAGTCTTAATGACACAGTCTTCAGTGTCCATTTTCCTGATGCATGCTGTTATCAAATTCAGTTGTGGTCACCTCAGCTGCAAAACACCTGCTTCAAATGCACAATCTGCTTTGGGCTGCAAAATGATATAAAGAAGTATCCTTTAGGCAAGATAGAGGATATGTAAACCAGCAACTTTTTGATAGCAGGTCAGATCTGAATAAGACCATGTACTGAAACTTCCAAGTAACTAAGACAAAGAAAGCCAGTTCCTTCACCCTGTCTGTTTTCTCCAATTCACAACCTGAGCCAAAGCTGGTGGAATTAGCAGGTAACTTCCTGAGATACAGACAGCAGTGGCGAGTTCTCTGTGTACAGAAGGAAAAAGGAACAGCTTGCCAAGCAAAAGTCCGCATAAGGTAAAGAGATTAGTGATCGCTGCAGTACATCTTTATAAAGCAAACTGAAAGGCTTCGTTAATTCTGTCACAAGCATGGCTAGATTCACTTTGAGGGCTCCCTATGGAAATTTTGACACTCAAAATGATGAGTGCTGACAAGCCAGAAAAAAAAAGACACAAAAAATACAAGAGCAATGTATGAAAATCACTTTTCTCCTTTAAATATCTTTTTCGGGGGGGGAGGGGGGCTTATCCCCTTGCAAATCCTCCATGTATATGGAGGTAAGCCCCCCCCCACATACCCCAAACTTATATATACCAACTCCAAGATCACCATACCTTGAAGAAAAAGGAATATTCAGAGAAATGGCATTTTGGACTTAACATATAGTAGAGTGTTCTTTCAGCCATTTAGTCTCAGTATTTCTGGACTTGCTCCAGTAGGTCCCAACATTTGAAATGGTTACCGACTTGGAGCCAGAGTTGGAATTGTGAGTAGCCCTAGCACTGTGGCTGTTATCTCCCATGTGAGCACCAGTATACAACTTTTTTCTTTCAAAATGACTCACTGGTTATGAACCAGTTGAGATTCCATGTTTTTTTAGAACAGTTACCAGCCCGATGCTTGGAAAGACTGGCCAGCTGGTGGAACAATGACCCAAACCATGGCAATTTAATCGATGTGAGATCCCAACATTGGGATAATTACACAAACTTTCGAGGCAGGGGCTGGACCAGGAGAATCAACTGAAATGTATCTGTGGTTGTGGCAAGATTGTGGACAGTTTTCATATTTTTAATTTATCTGGGTTGGACAGTCCTGAAGTCAGTCTGTTTCTCAGAGAGGCTTTGCATTTATCCCAAATTTTTAAAATGGACATTGTTGATGCAGTGAACAAGTTAAAATTGTTTACTAGAAGTATTAATCAAAAATGTTATACTCCACTAAGACATCAAATCCAGGTGAGTGCAGTTTGTTTAAAAGAAAGAGTACTTTTATCCCACCACCGAATCCTTGAGTTTCAGTTTTTGAGAAGACATGTGAGAACCAATTCAGCACATTTTTAAACATAAAGGTGGGCTTATTTGCAATTTAAGTGGTGAAGAAAGGATGAGTCTGTAATCCTTAATGTAGGACAAAAGCATTAGGACTATGAAACCACATAAAGGTGGGGGTGTTGTCATTATGAACAGCATATTATTCTGTTAAAATGTTTCATTTACTTTCCAATAAAAACACATACAAATGCGTACCTGTAAATGAGATTAATATTGCTTTTGTAAAATTTGATTTTCTGATATTGGGTATGGTCATGCAGGGAGAACTTGACCATGAAGAATGGGAATACCTTAATGTTTCTAGACCTAAAATTGCTTCTATATTTGGCATTCCCAAAATTCATAAGCCTTCAATAGAGCCACCCCTCAGACCAACTGCATCAGCCATGGGATCAAAGACTGAACCCCTAGCTAAATTTATTGATATTAGTTGTAAAAAACGTACTGAAGACAAAAAAGCACATCTTAAGGGATCCATGGCAACTTTTAAAATTGATTAATGACCTTTTGTTTAAAACAAACATTATGTTTATTACAGTTGATGTGGCAGACCTGACCTTCTGTTTGAAACAAACATTGTTTATCACGGTTGATGTGGCGGACCTTTCCTCTATTACACCCCACAGTACTAGGGTTGAGTGGTTCTTTGAATTTTTGTCTGGGTCATCTGGGTTACCTACTCATGAAATGTCTACCATCATGTCTCTCCTGGAGTTGGTACAGACTAACAATTTCATTCATTTTAAATGAGAATTCTCTCACTAGATATCTGGAGTGGCCATGGATGCAGCATGTGCTCCAATTTATGCCAACATTGTTCTTGCTAGATGGGAAGACCTATATGTCTCTTCCCCAGAATTTATGTCTAGAGTGCAAAGTTACTTCATATTTTTGGATGATATACTCATCCTGTGGAAGGGGACAGTAGATCAGTGGTTGGACACACTTACGAGGTGGGAAAACACAATGGATATTCTTAAGTGTACCTATATTGTTGGAATGGACACAATTACCTTGATATTAAATTGATGATACATTATACATTAGGTGTAGATCAGAGTGTGTGTTGTGACTTTAAGAAGCATTTCCAAGTGAGGTCACATTCATATAAATAGAGAGCACATGCAGGCTGCAGTGCCATTTTGAGAGAACAGCCAGTGTTTTAACATGTACGATTGCAGTAGTTAGTCTGTTTATAAGTTTAAGTTAGTAAGCCTCAATGCTGATGCGTTTGTATGTAATAAAGCTGTTTGAACTGAACCCACAACCATTCGTCTGTTTTATCCTGCCAGAGTTTTAACATGTACAATTGCAGTAGTCAGTCTGTTTATAAGTTTATTTAAGTTTAAGTTAGTAAGCCTCAATGCTGATGTGTTTGTATGTAATAAAGTCGTTTGAAACGAACCCACAACCCTTCATCTGTTTTATCCTGACTGGACAAGCGACATTAGTTTCTTTTGTTTTGACTGTTTAGGAAAAAGGCATTTTCAAACTCTTACCTGCACTTTCAAAGCTGCCATCCAGCTCATCAGAAGAAATCAGTAGTTAAGGGCCAGATGGTGAGGCTGTTCTTACTGACCATGAAACACTTAAGGATGAGATTCACCACCTAATCAGTAGTTAAGGGCCAGATGGTGAGGCTGTTCTTACTGACCATGAAACACTTAAGGATGAGATTCACCACCTAATCAGTAGTTAAGGGCCAGATGGTGAGGCTGTTCTTACTGACCATGAAACACTTAAGGATGAGATTCACCACCTAATCAGTAGTTAAGGGCCAGATGGTGAGGCTGTTCTTACTGACCATGAAACACTTAAGGATGAGATTCACCACCTAATCAGTAGTTAAGGGCCAGATGGTGAGGCTGTTCTTACTGACCATGAAACACTTAAGGATGAGATTCACCACCTAATGAGTAGTTAAGGGCCAGATGGTGAGGCTGTTCTTACTGAACATGAAACACTTAAGGATGAGATTCACCACCTAATCAGTAGTTAAGGGCCAGATGGTGAGGCTGTTCTTACTGACCATGAAACACTTAAGGATGAGATTCACCACCTAATGAGTAGTTAAGGGCCAGATGGTGAGGCTGTTCTTACTGACCATGAAACACTTAAGGATGAGATTCACCACCTAATGTGTAGTTAAGGGCCAGATGAGGCTGTTCTTACTGACCATGAAACACTTAAGGATGAGATTCACCACCTAATCAGTAGTTAAGGGCCAGATGGTGAGGCTGTTCTTACTGACCATGAAACACTTAAGGATGAGATTCACCACCTAATCAGTAGTTAAGGGCCAGATGGTGAGGCTGTTCTTACTGACCATGAAACACTTAAGGATGAGATTCACCACCTAATCAGTAGTTAAGGGCCAGATGGTGAGGCTGTTCTTACTGACCATGAAACACTTAAGGATGAGATTCACCACCTAATGTGTATGTTTATGGCCAGGGATTATTCTATTGAGTAACTACATAATATCAAGGATGAGGCTATGCGGTTGCGGAATGACCATTTTCCCCCTATTTTGAAAATGTCTCCACAAGATGAAAGTACAGTAACATTCAAAATTCCTGACGAAAGGAATGACACTTTTGTTACCTTAGGTATACTGATATTGTCACGTTCCTTTAGTACTGATATACTAAGATATGTTAATATAGTCAAACTAAATTGGGATATAATATTACCACCTGATTTGAAAGTATTGGTAGAGCCAACTCCATTGATTGTTTATAGTAAAGGGAGAAATATCAAGTCTCTGGTTGAGAAAAATGTTGGTAGTTGGAAAACTGAATATACTAAAGGTATTGTGTTTAAATGTGGAGCCAGCAAAATTTGCAGGGATATACACAATGGGCCATATGTTTTAATTGTCAGATATAATAGAACCATCCAACATGCAGGAAAATGTAATTGCAACATGTCAAACATAGTTTATTTATCCACTTGTATTTCCTGTAATAGTTTTTACGTGGGGAAAACGAACAGGAAGTTGAAAGAAAGGGTCCGTGAACACCTGTATGATATAAAGAAGCGTAAGGTTGCTAATGCCTTGTATAGGCACACTCAGAGTTGTCCATCCTTTAATAAATTTGTTTTTTATCATCAATCATGTTATTGTAGAATGTTTTAGGGGTGATTTGGATGTGCTATTGGAATTCATAGAACTTATATGGCAACTGAGGTTAAATCCTTATCTGTGTTGTTGTAGAAGAGAGCACAAGTTTTATGATTTTCATTTTATTTTATATATTTTTAAGCTGCTCTTTTCAACTGTGGCATCTCCTGAATTTATTTATTTATCTATCTAGCTATTTTAGTATTTAAGGTTCATGCTTGGCATTTACGTATATATATTTTTCCACAACTTACATATTTTTTTAAATATAAATATATACAACTAATATATTTAACCTGTATTTATTGAAATACATTCATTTGAGTTTTTAGCAAATGGCTAGTTCACATTAGCCTACATCTTTAAATGTATTTTAGCTTCCATTAAGCATAGTTAGCTATTGGCGGGTTGTGGGTATTTAAATGTTATGTGTCAGGCATCGGCTAACTCTAATGAAGTCTTTGTGATAGTTATAAAAGACGAAAGTGTTCAGTTGTTTTTAATAGTTGTTTCATTATTTGCAGTTGATTAAAGTATTCTGGCTATGGGTGATATTTTTTGTCTTGGGAAGATTTGTGGACAGTTGCTAATTAAATAGTTGCAAGCCTTCCATTACACTTCTAGCCAAAATCTAACTTTCTGGAACTTCCATCTCTTTTGTACTCTTCAGCTTCTCTCTCTCTGACACATCCTGTAATTTATATACCTAACCTTTCCATACATTGACCCACTTTTTCTACTCTCACTCTTACTGTCCATCCTTTTGTCATTATTGCATGTCTTGTAATTCTCAAGTCTTAATTATTTACTACTCTCCTGTCCTTATCCCCTACTTTTCTGCCACATCCCTCTTCCTTCCTTACCTACCTTCTCTGTCTACTGTACATACATTTATAGGTTCTTCTGTCTTGCTTTTGGTGCAGTAGACCTCTTCTAGCAACCAGCAGCACCATTTCTGCAGCTGTCATCTGTTATGTAATACATATCTTACAGCCATCCTCCTCTGTTACTGGTCATGCAGGTTTGCTGGTGATATATTTGCTCCTCATTGCATATACTGGCATTTCATACTTGTATCTGTAGTCATTGCGATAATGTGTGTACTGCAGAGGTGCTCATGTTTTTGCTGACTTCATAAATGATGCACTAAATCTCAGGCTACACTTATTCTTCACTCTTGTTGCATCTGTCATTTTAACTGTCATAATATTCACTGTACATTCCTGTGCATGTTCGTATATTTGTATAAAGTTGTATTACATAGCAGGCATTTTGTTGCCATTTTTAGAGGTAGAACTTGTATCCTCAAGCCCCCCACTTTATATGAGCTCTCTCCTTTTGGCTTCAAGGTCAACAAAAAGAAAAGAAAATATGTAAGGTTAAATGATTTCTGAAAAGAAAAATAGAGAGACTGCTGCGTTTGAAATTGGTGACATTTTGAAAGAACTTCATGTTGGGACTTACAAATGGTAAATGTGTCAGTAGTGTGAGTGAGACTACGGGAGCAAAGGACAGAAGAGAACACTAAATTAAGAAATGTTATGAACTGTAAGAATAATTAAGGTGGTACTGATGTCTGGATTGTTGGGAAAGGCTTCTTAAGATAATTGATTTATACATGAAGAACTTCTTTTAATGGGCAGAGTTCTTCGGAAACATAGTTGAGTATCTTACCCAAAATCATTTTAGCTTGTACTCTGGGCAGCAAAAAGGAAGGCAGAAGTGGAAGGGACTGCTGAGTACTTAATAAATATGTATTTCGATACAGTTATAGAGACAGAATTATGGATGAATAAGATGACCGTGACTAGTTTGAGAGAAGCATGGATGTTTCATCATGTTTCACTGTTATAGTAATATCTATATGGGTTATTCTTGCTAGGTTAGCCCTTGGCTGGCTCAATTACCAGATATTTAATCCCCTCCTCTTGGGCTAGTGGACACCCTTCACCTAATGTTAGGATGTCTGGGTATAAGGGTCATTGGCCAACACCATCTCTCAACTCTTTCTTGCTATCGCAGCCTGAAGCATCCATGTTCATAGACTATGTCGGTTGGTCCAAATACCAGACTGAATCTAAAAGCTACCTTTTGTGAAAAATTTTCTAACTTTTCACTGTCTGCTTTATCAATGGGTTCTAGGCTAGGATAAATACTTGTTTTGATTCTGGAAAACAGATTCCACATTGGGACTTTTATTCCCTTTGTCTTTTGTCCTACAAGTGCACTATCTGTCATTTGGTTGAATCCCTTGCACATGTTTTAGAAAAGGAAAAAGGGCATCAAGGAACATCACTCACTAGGGTGGTCTAATGGTTAAGGTGTTTGCCTTACAAACACAAGGTTCATGGTTTGAGTCTCAAAAGGGATAATTGGCTAGGCTTAAAATGGCTGACAAGGGCAGTTAGCCTAGTACTATTCTATGAACCTATGAACCTATGAACTATGGCATCCTCTAATTCTTCTGTTTTTCACTCCTTTTAGAAGTACAAGGAGAAGCATCTGGAACTGTTGAGGGTGGCACATAACACACCTTCATCTTTGACCAGTCCACCCAAGCCTGTGATTGTTGAAAGAAAGGAGACACATTCATAGTCCCTTCTGATGACTAAGGGAGTGTCAGAGATGGCTGTTGAGTTCCCTTTATAGTCTGACATGCCTCCTCGCCTCTCCACATTCACACAAGCTGAAGGACAAGGGATGTTGGTTGAATCCAAGGCTGCTCTGCAGGTCCTGGCTTCCAACTCCTATGCTAGGTCTTCAGAGAAGGAAGGTGGAATCACAAATATTTCTGAGGGACCATTAGTTGACTGTGCACAGGCTACAGCTGCCTGCCCATAGCCTAGTCACAGTACCTCTGTACTATGTCCAGGACTAAGCCTTAGGTCAATCCAAAATGGGTCCTTCCTGGCATGCCTCATTCTAGGCCTTTGGGCTTGAATCCCCCTCAGGTCTACCAGCAGGGTCTACTAAGAATGGCTGAGAATTTCCTTCAGATTGTTTCTTCCAGACCACATATTATTACTAGACATCATCCTGCACCTACAGAATCTTTTTCTGGGAAAAGAAAGAGAGATCTCCCTCAGAAATCCACAGATTCTTATGACTCAGATGAATATGCTGTGGACTTATGAAAACAGATCACAGTTTCCACATACTAAAGTATTAATCCTCAAGTTCTTTTGCCTTAGAAAGCAATACAGTATTCCACATCTGATGAAAACCCATGAACCCAATCAGGTGAATATAATAGAATAAAACATTTTTAAACATATTTCTCCAGAAAGTGACTGGAAAATCATTTCCATATGTAAATGCCCATTACTGAAAGAGAAGTTGATTAATCACATCTAACTTAAAATGAAATTGAGTCTCAGCACCTCAGTATGGTGGAAAAAAAATCTGAAAAGGTACAGCTTTAGTTCAAAACCATGAACACAACCAATTTCTCACAGCAAAACATACTGGAACTGCAGCAAAAGCAATGACTGTGTATAAATCAACTTATATCAGGAGCAGCCTTTAAGCCTTTGGAAAGCGGTCACACTTTTCAGAATTTACTGAAAATCATTTTATCAGCAATTATACACTTTTTAAATTTGCTTCCAGGCAGCTTTGTCAGGTAAGGATTTAGGTCACTAGTTCACCTTCTGGTTTAAGTGCTCCATTGATTCCTTCCTCCACTCCCCATGCCAGGGGTATAGTACCTTTCATTTAATTTATACCAGGACAAAGCTGCAAAGACTTTAGAGAAACTTCCACTGTGGCACAGATTGAAAAATTAATAAATATTAATTAATATTACCATCGGCACCTTCTGTTAAGACCAAGGCAAGCAAAGCTCCTACATGACAGTCAGTGACATTGGATGAGCCTTTCAAGATCCTCATAAATACAAGCACAGTGAAAGGCCATCATTATGCATCAGTTAGCATCTAATCATCAACTACATTTATCAGTAGTTGCTGGGGCACTCAAAATGGTCGTTATTTTCAGAACAGCACCCAATCATGCATTCAGAGAGAGTGAGAGAAATATATGAAGCATTATCATTCTTAAAGAATAATAAAAAATAAAGACCTTTGAAATACAGCACAATGGAAAATGAAAGACAGTTCACAAAGAACAATCAGACACTTCAAAAACAGCAACACAAAATGACAAAGTGCTAAAACAGAACATAATTAAGCTAACATGTACACAATAGTGTGAGTGAATTAAAGGGGTGAGGATGACAGACAATGTTTGGCACATACAGTTCTTTAACCACAAACAACTACAGGGAAACATTTGGTTGTGAGTAATCAGAAGTGAGAAGTACTCCTTCCAAAATCAGATGAATGAATACAGATGTTATGCTGTTTAGATTATTAGGCAATCCTCCCATTTAAATCCTTTAGTGATTAAAAAACCTGCATTTGTTCCACTGCTGGCATTCATTTCGGTAACGGTCTGTTGTCTGTAACTGTAACATCAGCAGAATAAGTAGCAGACAGATGTGCTAGTAATTTTAACTCCCATGTATTGTGCTGGTGGCAGACACTTATCTTGCTAAGTAGATGGTCTTGCTTAAGTTCAAATGTAACAGTGAACACATAAGTCAAAAAAATTAAAAAAAAAAGAAAAACATAGATAGCTTTATAGATAATGTTCCTGGATGAGTGCTGGATTTGACCATGTTGTCTATAATTAAATAATAATAAAAACAACCAATGCATACTACAAACTTCCTTATCATTATGGCTTGTGTTACTCTTATTCCAAACAGAAATCCTTCCTAGAACAAGCTGGCAGCCTAACCACTTACCCCTTCCTTAGTCTACATATGAAATTCCATGCTCGTGTGCTGCCCCATGTACATAAGGTGTTTGTTTCAGAGCACAGGAATACACATTGCTGTTATAGTCATATCACTTCCACCAATGTACTAAAGAAAGATCATTAACTTTACTGCTAACCTTGATGAAGTGAAACTGACCAAACAAAACCAATTTACTCCAATTCACATGTAATGCCACATATCCCACATCCTAAAAATACATTTAGAATTCACTTGCCCAGGAAAAAATATATTCTAAAAGCTTAAGTAAACATGCAGCCTGTAAATGGTTCATCCTCCAGGCCCCTGATTGTAAATGTTTCATCTCCCAAGCCCCTACTTACACTTATCAAAGGTAATAGAACTTGTCAGAGATTTGGGATCCATGGCTAAGCTTAAAAAGGACCTAGTGGTCATCAGTCCAGTAAAAACCTATGAGCATATTTTTCTCTAGCAACCACACCAAGGACACATTAATGTACTGCGTCACTTTAAAATAGTTCCTTCTTCCAAATATACAGTCTGAAATGCCCAACAATGATTACTGAAACGCTGGTGCAAAACAAGTGTGACACGGGGGGGGGGGGTCAGAACCAAGAATATTGTACACCTTTTGAAGAACTATGTCAGACAAGCCCATACTTACCCAAAAAAAACCAGAAAACGCACAAGCACTTATGTAACTATTTTTGTGCAGTCAATAAACCAGGTATAACTCACTCTTGCCACTTATACAGCACTCAATTCTCACAAATATTGTTTTCTTCAGTTTTTTTGCCGTAGTATAGGTACTTACTTAATGGCTGATACATCTTTGGCTTCTGAAGCCCCTCCTTTACAAATGGAAGAGATAGACTCTGAGTTTGAGATTAAGCTAATCACTATTGTTGTTCAATGACGCTAACAATACTTTTGTTTGCTGCGGTCATCGGGTCTAATCACGGGATCATATAAAATAGTAAACTAATTTTAAAGATACAGAATTATGTTTCAGGGTGACTGTAGGTCTGCTGTGCATTTTGGTCATAGGAAGATTTATTTTCATTTTAATTGCAGACGGAATACTTTTAAGTTAAGCTTCTTCCTTTAATAGAAGTAGTGTCCAGTTTGGGAGTGGCACTGACAGCTGTGACATCTGTTCTATGGCAGTGATGACTACTTAATATACAAAATGAACCCATATGTACAGCAGTCACTTAAAAAATAAAGCCCCCGTGCCACCTTCTGAACTGATATTTTAGTGCTGTTAACAGTACAACTGATTCAGCTAAGCTGCAGAACTCTAGATGCTATGTAGGGTCCACAGGCACTGCAGGTCATGGAATTTACCTTATTAGCTCAGATAAGCCACAATTTAACTTCTTACAATTTACATTCTTTAACTGAGGTGAATTTAGCTTTCTTCAATTTGAAGAACGAGTATCCCACTATATGTGACTGCATTCTACCCTTTTTCATTTAGGCATCTTGGTATTGATTGATGCTTTGCCTGGGACAATAGCACTGAATGCCTGGTTGACGTCCAGGGACAGAATTATTGGCTCATTATTAGTGGGTCCTGTATATGAGACTGGAAACTTACAGGATGCATTACAAGCAGCTTGCCCGATGTACAAAGTAGCTTACTCAGACCTTCCTGAAGATCTTGGGACTTCTGCTTTATCTTAATGTTTGTTTTCAAACCAACGCAGGGCAGACATGTAAAACGCCAGCATAAACTCTATCTCTGCTTCTCACTAATGCTAAGCCACAGTGGGATGCTGTAAGGCAGAAGGTCTATGCGCATCTTTCCAAGATGCTTTTACCTCTAAGAATGTTTATGCAGCTCTCAGCTAACTTTTGAAGGAGGAGAAGAAGTTGCCATGGTAACTTTGCTTTCTATACGCTTCCATTTTGTGTGGAATTAAAGCTACAGCATAGCCCTGAAACCTTGAATCTAGTCCCATTACTGAGGAGAACAGATCAGGGTCTGGTACCATAAACTGAGTGTGAAATACCATCTTATGTACTTCATCTGAAAAGAGAATTAATTACCTGTTACCTGTCTGTAGCTGTCACACCAGGAGAAGACAGTGGTACATTTCAGCTTAACCTGTCTGCTATTTCCTTCAAGGAAATACAATCATCCCTAATTCTAGAATGCAGGATCAAATGCATCAAATGCAAAACAGTATTCCATCACGAACTATTAAGTGAACTAGCACCTCTTGGTGTAAACAAACAGCTCTACTTTGGTTCCATAGCTATCTGTCAAAATAGGCAACAAGCAATTAAGTGGACACAATACCCCTCAACATTCCTGCCAGGGTTCCCCAAAGTTCAGCACTTGGGCCTCTACCTTCTAACACATTTATCACCAAACTCCATACTGCTTCTCAACAAGCAACTCATACTCAACATGCAGGCAATGCAACATGCATCTGCTCTGCACAATCACTACATAGCCTCCAAGATATTACTCAACAGGCTTCCTTATCCACTAAATCCTGGCTCACCCATGCATTCCTACTCCTCAACCCCAAAAAGACAAAACTAAAGCTCTTTTCCTCAAAAGACAAATAAAACAAAAACACAAATTCCACATTCTGTTATCCAACAACACAAAAAATCAAAAGTGTACCAAAATGAAGCTACTTGGAGTATTACTTGAGGATAAAATTAAGTATGACCAATACCTACTCCAGACCATCAAAAAGACCCAGTGGAAACTAGAATCACTATACAAAGCAAACTGTTTTCCTTCTATATCTGTCCTCCAGTTTTACAAATCTCAATATCACCCTTATAACTAAACTTGACACATTACAATAAAATTGCCAAACTTTTAGTAAACACCCCACTAAAATCCCACCACTGCATAGCCCTTAGAAATTTACACTAGCTAAAACTTCCCCGCTACCTTACATATTCAAAACTCACAATAGTCTACAATATAATTATTTTCCCTGAAAAATTCCTGTCATTGAAAAATACCATACTTCAGTTCTAGACTACTATGGTATAGTAACAAATCACTCTTCTCCATGTCTAATACAAGGAGCTCAGCTGGAGTTTCTCTATACTCCCACCAAGTCAATAAAAATTGGAACTGTACCCCACTGCAGATAAAACAGACAGCTAAGACACATACCTTCAATTTGCTACTAAAACACTACCTAAATAAAAACTGGCTCTGCTACTGTTTAACTTCCTGCTAGAATATTTTTTTTGGCTAGACCTACTGCCTTTTCTCCAAATACTTATTTTTTTCTACTTTCCTCTTTTTCTCCATTGGGCCAGAAATACATACTCACTTAACCACAAGGAGTAACTGTTTACATAAATTACATCAATGACAAGCTCTACTTTAACAAAACTCAGTCTTGTCTTCTCTCTAATTATAGCAACCACTATCTTCCCCCTCTGTCACAGTTTCATTACTCTCGTTCTTCACCTATCCAAAACTAATATTCCTTATAACAGTCCAAATAGCCCCAACCATTCTCACTTCCCTAATTACTTCATTTCTCAATCTTATATGTAGTGATACTTTCATGGCCTCTCGTTCTTCACCTATCCAAAACTAATATTCCTTATAACAGTCCAAATAGCCCCAACCATTCTCACTTCCCTAATTACTTCATTTCTCAATCTTATATGTAGTGATACTTTCATGGCCTCTCGTTCTTCACCTATCCAAAAACTAATATTCCTTATAACAGTCCAAATAGCCCCAACCATTCTCACTTCCCTAATTACTTCATTTCTCAATCTTATATGTAGTGATACTTTCATGGCCTCTCGTTCTTCACCTATCCAAAACTAATATTCCTTATAACAGTCCAAATAGCCCCAACCATTCTCACTTTTCTAATTACTTCATTTCTCAGTCTTATATGTAGTGATACTTTCATGGCCTCTCGTTCTTCACCTATCCAAAACTAATATTCCTTATAACAGTCCAAATAGCCCCAACCATTCTCACTTCCCTAATTACTTCATTTCTCAGTCTTATATGTAGTGATACTTTCATGGCCTCTCGTTCTTCACCTATCCAAAACTAATATTCCTTATAACAGTCCAAATAGCCCCAACCATTCTCACTTCCCTAATTACTTCATTTCTGAATCTTATATGTAGTGATACTTTCATGGCCTCTTGTTCTTCACCTATCCAAAACTAATATTCCTTGTAACAGTCCAAATAGCCCCAACCATTCTCACTTCCCTAATTACTTCATTTCTGAATCTTACATGTAGTGATACTTTCATGGCCTCTTGTTCTTCACCTATCCAAAACTAATATTCCTTGTAACAGTCCAAATAGCCCCAACCATTCTCACTTCCCTAATTACTTCATTTCTCAATCTGATATGTAGTGATACTTTCATGGCCTCTCGTTCTTCACCTATCTAAAACTAATATTCCTTATAACAGTCCAAATAGCCCCAACCATTCTCACTTCCCTAATTACTTCATTTCTCAATCTTATATGTAGTGATACTTTCATGGCCTCTTGTTCTTCACCTATCCAAAACTAATATTCCTTATAACAGTCCAAATAGCCCCAACCATTCTCACTTCCCTAATTACTTCATTTCTCAATCTTATATGTAGTGATACTTTCATGGCCTCTCGTTCTTCACTTATCCAAAACTAATATTACTTATAACAGTCCAAATAGCTCCAACCATTCTCACTTCCCTAATTACCTCATTTCTCAATCTTATATGTAGTGATATTTTCATGGCCTCTCGTTCATCACCTATCCAAAACTAATATTCCTTATAACAGTCCAAATAGCCCCAACCATTCTCACTTCCCTAATTACTTCATTTCTCAGTCTTATATGTAGTGATACTTTCATGGCCTCTCGTTCTTCACCTATCCAAAACTAATATTCCTTCTAACAGTCCAAATAGCCCCAACCATTCTCACTTTCCTAATTACTTCATTTCTCAATCTTATATGTATTGATACTTTCATGGCCTCTCGTTCTTCACCTATCCAAAACTAATATTCCTTATAACAGTCCAAATAGCCTCAACCATTCTCACTTTCCTAATTACTTCATTACTCAATCTTATATGTAGTGATACTTTCATGGCCTCTAGTTCTTCACCTATCCAAAACTAATATTCCTTATAACAGTCCAAATAGCCCCAACCATTCTCACTTTCCTAATTACATTTCTGTGCATGTTCGTATAATTGTATAAAGTTGTTTTACATAGCAGGCATTTTGTTGCCATTTTTAGGGGTAGAACTTGTATCTTCAAGCCCCCCACTTTAAATGAGCTCTCTCCTTTTGGCTTCAAGGTCAACAAAAAGAAAAGAAAATATGTAAGGTTAAGGTAGTAGTGATACTTTCATGGCTACACTACTACTAATATGGGGTACTGCATTATCAACCATCTTCCCCGTTTCTAATATTTTTACAGTTAAACTGCCTCTTCTTTTCATTATTTTAACTGCTAGAAATTGCAAGTAATATTACAGTATATTTTTCAGTGTAATCTCTCTCTTTGCTACTTACAACAGTGTGTCTACTTCTAATGAATTTCAACTCTGTATACACCTATATATGCTATGTATGTGTCTGTTCCTAAGTACTTGTGTAAGCTATTCTAATGTTTTTTTTTCTACCACATATGCACACTTACCTACATTTTGTATTCCTCCTGATATCATGCAACTGTATTTTATGTATTTGCCAAAACTGTTGTTGAATGTGGAGCTTTTTTCCCCAGACCTCTGCTGAAAAGGATTTTAAATCAGTTGGGCTTTCCTAGTAAGCAAGGATAGATAAATAAATAAAATACAGTAAGTAAATGCTTGTGGCAGGAAACGGGGGACCGAATGAGAATGTGGCACACTAGGGAAAACAAGCCTACTTAAAATGCACCTAAACAACATACAGTGTTCTGATCTTTAACCATTGCCTTATCTTTTTTGTTAGATAGCATTAAAAAGTTACTAGCCAGTTATACAACTGAGCAGACCTCACTTACTACTGCACAGAAATTGTTTGTTCTTTCCCAGGAAATACTTCCAGTATCCCTTATAAGAGAGTGTCAGCACTACAGGGGATATCTTTCATGTAACACAAAATTATTTCTGAGGGAATTTGCTCTCTTTGACAGCACAGAGTCCACTTAACCTCAAGACCCTGAACCTTTTTCTATTCACACAATTTAGTATTCCATGTTCTATCCCAGAGACAGGCTGCCAGTATAGAATAGAAACATAACAGTCTATCAAGATGAACCAAATAAAAAGCTGCAAAAAAATCTCCACAAAGCCTGTACAAAAATAAACTACAAAAAGATTGAGGCATGATGCGAGAAATAAACACTCTAGAGGAAAAAATACAAAGAAAATACATGGATTTTGTTTTCTCAACTCGGAAGGAAAAATAGAGGAAACATTTTCTCTATTTGTTCTTCTGTTTATTAATTTCCTGCAGTATACCTCCATATTTTCTGTTTCATAACTCTAGGAATTTGCCAATCAATTTTGTCGAGCAAGTCACTTTTGTGAATCTTACTAATTAAGGTATCCCTAACAGTTTTGCCTTGTATTATACAAAAGTGGTCTACTTCAGCACCCTGCCAGGAATTTTTGGATTTGGTTATACAATAGCAATCATACTGGTGTTACAGAGACTCTGACATTCACAGGCTTAGTAAAAGAAATCAAACCAAGATATAATTCAATAATATTTTTATTTTAAAATATGCTTTATTTAGATTTATCATATTCCTTATATTTGCATCCATGCCTTTTAAGCATTCAGATATTTTCCCAATATTATGGGAAAAACTAAATTTAGTGTTACCCATAATTTCCTTTTCTATTTTGTTCTCTTAAATAAATCCATTAGAATTTTCCTAATTTACAAAAACAATGAAAAAAAAAAACAATATGCTCCTGAGTCAAATGGAGCACTTTAACAGTGTGCTAACATGTCAAAAGTAGATTTTTACAAAGTAATCAGTACTCAGTAGTACGTAAGTGGTGCTTCCAGTCCAGCACCACTTTCCACATTTTGGATGATCCATTTGCAAAATCAGTATGGGTAATTCCTTTTTCTGTACATTCTTCTAACTACCCACACCATGATGTGTTAGATGGAAAAATGCAATTATTTTTTTTAGTTTGATAACATGAATCAGAGAGAGTATCCCTTTTTTAACAAGGTACACTTTCAAGTAAATAAACACTCTAGCATGCCTAAATTAACTCACTGAAAGGGGATTTTCCCTCTTCCAAATAAATAAGCTCATCTTTCACTTTATAACACATTACATACAACAGCACCCAGAAAGGATTAAAATAATGTACATTTCACTCATGTTTCAGTAATGTATTGATGACACCACTTAGACAGATTACCACACTGCTAAAACTAATGAATGGACAAAATAGTGTAACAGCCAAAATCTCAAAACGTGTGCTTATGAAGATTTTAAAAAGTTATTACTTCTACATCACACAGAAATTACGGGCATGAATCCAGCCAGAAAATGGAACGTTGTGTCTTTGCTAATCTATCTATGGAAATTAGTCAAAGTTTCAGGCAACTTTTGTTTAGTACAAGTATTAGCCCTTAAAATGTGGCACTTACACCATTTATGTGCTTACTTATTTTAAACATTCCCTTGCAGTCTTCACAACTGCATGTTATACTATTAATAATCCATAAAGGCAGGGGGCTATTCTACTAAAGGTTTAGTGAAAGTTGATGTAATGTATATGCAAGCTGGACAGAGTAAAATTTTAAAATTTGTCAGCCCTTCACAAGCTGTGCAGTAGCAAAGCTCTCCTGTACAACTGTGTCAAACATTTTGGAGGCTATAGGGCTGAGGTGTTTGTTTTTATATTAAACTATCCTTATGCCAGTAAGTCCAAACTCATTTCACTCTTCTTCATGCCTGTTTCTTACAGATACCTGAGATGCAGTGCAAAAAGCTTGGATTTAAAAACAATTCTAAACAACATGCGAAAGGTGGCAACCTCTTTCGATGTCAACTACCCAACTTCACTGTACATATATGTAAATATAAAAGCAATGCGGTACGGCATATGCAAATGATTACCTCATTTCTAGACTGTTTTCACTGTTGTGAAAAACGCTGAAATAATGATACAGAAACAATGCTGGCACCAAGGATGACACCTAGATTTGTGGTCTGGTACAATTAGTGATATCCCTGGAAGATAAAGTAATTCATGAAGGCAGCACATTGAGATAAAGGGCAGTGCCCAAAGGTTGGACTTCATCATGAGAGGAATGAAAGTGACGGTGATTTCAAGGAAAGTGGACTAAAAGGGTTTTCATAGAACATAGCCACATTCAGAGTTCTTAAAATAAAATGTGACAGATGTCCCACAATGTGAAAAAAATAAAACAAGAATTAAGTGGCTTTAAACAGTGAACACCAGGATTGCATTAAGTTCCATGAAGAAGCACAACTCCTATCATGAAGGAAATGTATATGTAATGTTAGCATATATGGGGCTGTTATTATCCACAAAAATCCATATAGCAATAAGAAAGTAATGAAATATATACATATATACAATTATATGAATGATAGTGCACTCTCTGAGGATAAAACAGCAATTACAAGTGATAAAATGAGGGGTGCCTCTCTCATAATGCATGGCTAACACTCATACCCTGTTTGAACATTGCTAAATTTCTCCTGCTCCAGATATACAACTACCAACATTTTTATATGACTACTTAACACACACACACACACACACACACACACACACACACACACACACACACACACACACACACACACACCAAAAGTTCACATTCCTTACCATTATACTTTTTACAATTTAAAAACATTTATTCATTTTGCCACATTACAGTGCACCAACATCCAAGGCAAGACCCCTAAGAATATGTAAGCATGTTGCTTGTCTTTCAGTCACCTCACATAATGCAATTTTAATGTTTATTTTAGTGGTAACCTGAACAGCAATTCTGTGCTAGTTGGTCACAACCTGAATTCAAAATAACACAAAAACAGAGAACACATACAAACACACTCAGGCACGCACATGCACACAATACATATGCACAGAACTCTGTCTCTCAGTCCTAAAAAGTCTAACCTGCAATGTTTCTCCCTCTGTTTTTACATCAAAGAACTGATATATTTAAATAAGTGAGGTAAATTTTGATTATGGGATACTGTCTCTGATCCATCTTGTGCACATATCAGATATAGAATGCATCACAACAAGGGCTCAAGAAAACGGCATCCGGACAAAAGACATTACAAGGACAAAGTGCACAATGTTTGTTATTTACAAATACACAGCAGTCCTTCAAGTTTCCAGTTTCAAAGCAGAAAAAAAAAAATGGGACGAGTAAAATTAAAACACAGCTGCATCGCTCTTAAGGACAACAATTAACAAAAAGTACAGACATTGGCTTTTTCTATGTACATGAATTACACAGGTGGCCGACGATGCAGCAGGAGGGCTCACATGTTGCTGTTGTTTACAGTTAAGACACGCACACACTGGCAGCAAGGTTGGGGGAGGGGCAGGCTGAGGGATCACCAGTCTGCATCCTCTTCAATGTAATAATCAGGAGCAGTACCATCAAAGAGCCCGGGGTCCAGAGACTTCCGCTGCTTCCCCCTGGCAAAGACTCGGGAAATGGAACCGAATCCCATCTTTTCCTTCTTCTTTTTTCGTTTTTGATCTTCAAGATCCTCTAATGACTGTTCAGAAAGAGAATGAGAGAGAGAAATACAGCAAATGAAAATGGTGCCCAGTTAAAAATGAATTAATAGAGCAACAGTCACAATGAACCTCTAAATCTAGCTTTCCAGTTTTCTCTTCATAACTTCTCTCTGTTCTGAGCTTTCTGTATGTATTGTTCCTATGGCTTAACCATTAAACTGTTGGAAACATGGTTGTATAACAGACAAGTATCTTCTCGCAATTCATATTTCTAAGGAGTACCAAAAGTATCAATGTTTAAGTTATATCATTTGTCAGAAATCTCTGATGATACCATGGTTAGAGGTATGCACTACGCCAACTTGTACTTCATAATTCTTTGCTTTTTATGTCTTTCTTCTTATTTGGGGTAGGTATGAGAGATTTGGAAGAAGAAAGAATTGTCTCATCTGTGTTAGATGCATCATATCGAAAATCACACAAAACTACTAACAAAAATAGCAGTTCATTATAACAAGTATTTTATGGAACTATGATGCCATTAACAAACTGATGCTACCGTATCCCTTGCAACCTTACCTACTCCTAACAGCAACATCCCTAATGTCATATCAAACCAAGCTGTGATTTAGCTCCCAAAATGCAAAAGCTGCTTACCACTTCACATTAATATAAAGCAACTCAAGATCAACCGCTTTTAACAGGAATAATATTGTTATTAATAAAACATGCAAGCTTTATTTGGTGCAGTTTGCCATGGTACCATCAAGTATGAAAAATAGAAAACATGTACCTGAAGCAATTCTTCGACTCGCTGGCAGGAAGGCACTACTGCTTTGCTGATGAATATGTAGGTCGGCACACATTTTAGCATTTTGATATAGCTACTCCCAGGGTTGGGGCTGGGGGCGGGTGATGCAGAGGAACTAATATGGCTTCCTGTGCTTTCTGGAATCATATCCACTATTTTCAGAAGGCAACTAACTACAACAAAATGCCTTTAAATAAAGAGCATAAAATGTGTGGATTCCACAGACATGATTGGCCAGGCCATTTCTCCCTATCTTACATAGCTCCATGAATTATTTCCACCCAGAAGTAACCCAGAGTGAAGCAGAATTTGCCTTGCGAAAAGGCTGAAAGGTGGCTGAAAGAAGAGAAGACGCCACAAAGCTAATGACTAAACAAAGGCTGAGGGGGAGTAATCTGTCTCTAATATATTGAAATTAATAAGATTACTTGTATATTTCTTCTATACCAAGTAGATACAAAAAGAAGAGAGGCAGAAGCCACTAGAGTGACTAGAATGAAAAAAAGTGAGCCTTGATAACTAGTGCATATAATGTATGCTGAAAAGCTTTATTTAACCTCCCTCCAATAATCCAGGCTTAGATATCAAGCAATGTATCTGTGCAGTAGCAGTACATCTGAACAGATGCCCACTGTAGCCATGCTGTCTCTGGTAAATCAAAGCCAGAATCCTCCTCACAGCTAGGTCTTACCAAGGCTGCAGAAAGTCGTAACCCTAACATAAGGTAAAGCACAGTAATTCCCTAATAACTCACTAGTGCTGCAGTTTCCCACTGATGTTTTAATCAATCTATTCTACATACACGCAGCACAAGATGCTAATACAAATGAACAACATGGAAGTCAGCTACAGTCATGCTGCTACCAAAAACAAAAAAGAAAAAAACACCAAATCGTTTTTGTCTCAGTATTCCCTCATTTCATATTCAGAAGGGGCAGAGGTCAGGTAGTAAGTCACATGAGTAGACTACTTTTGCTTTTTTCTGCTACTCCTTAGTGATGAATTTCCATGCACATGTGAAATGGAAGTGTGATTCTATGTGCATGGTCCCAGTGTAATGGCTGTTAGCACCACAGACAGCATGTCTTTTACGGAGGATTCTTATTCTTCCCAAGAAGACAAGCACCAACACCCAAGAGGAAAGAGTGAAAGATTATGGACCACTGAGTACTTCCCGGCCCTTAAATGGCCCTCCACTAACCACGATATTATATGAAGCTAGGTCACAGGTGATAAAGATGAACACCAGGCGTGTGTGCCACTGAGATTGCCACAGCCATTAATAACAACGAAAAAAAAAAAAAAACTTAAGCCATTACTGAACTTTTAAGGAATATTGAAACCGTGCATGGACATTAGTTTAACTGCCAAAGAACTGTCCAATTCCTCCATTTAAAACTCCATGGAATTATTTGCTGCATATTAAAAGATATACCAGAACATGCAAAGTATTTGTAGGCATTACAGTGGCATTTGAAAGCCATTACCTCTTACCTGCCATGGTGTTCACACTGGTGTAGAGAATACAGACCTATTGTATGCCCACAAAGCATGGACATATCAGCCCATTGCATGAGCACTTCCCTTATGGGTCAAGCATTTGCAAGGATCATAGACCCAGCCAAAAATATGAACCACCCTAATG